>NW_018406397.1:1801152-1811391 GCF_002113885.1 Mizuhopecten yessoensis
GTTTATACAAAACTGAGAACCCTTTGGCCAATGATGCTCCTGACCAAGCTTCAGACTGCATTTGGTTTAAATCCCTTCACTTGTATAGTAGGAGAGAAAAAATCCTCTACTTCCCCTATTTGGCCCCGCCCCTCTGCCCCCAAAGAGGCCACACCCTCCGTTTATACAAACTTGAGTCTCCTTTGTCCAAAGATGCTCTAGGACAAATTTGGTCAAAATTCTTCTATTGGTTGAGAAGAAGAAGATTTTTAAAGATTTACCTATTTTCCCCCTATTTGGCCCCGCCCCTCTGCCCCCAGGGGGGTTATACCCTCCTTTTATACAAAACTGAGAACCCTTTGGCCAATGATGCTCCTGACCAAATTTGGTCAAAATCCTCTGAGCCATTCAGGACAAGTAGCATTTTAAAGGAAAAAGTTGACGGACGCCGGACGCCAGACGCCCGACGCTGCACCATGGGATAAGCTCACATGGCCCTTCGGGCCAGGTGAGCTAAAAACATGTTAAGTGGTGATTAAAGAATGCTGCATTAACTTCACTGTGAATTGTTCTGAAATTTGAACTGCAAGGTTTTAACAAAATTGCATTCAACTGAAATTTTAGTAATTTCTAGTTTTGTTTTTTTGGGGTGGTTTAATAAGAGACTTTCTGATGCATTCATGCAACCTAAATGTATCAAAATATTACTCACTAAGTTTAATTATTTCTGAGTTATGTTGAAATGGGAAAAGATGTTTATATATGTACTTCACTGGTTGGAAATATAGAAAGTTTTCTTCTTTGTTTCCTGTTAATTGCTTACAACATATGTTCGAGGGATTGACTCCATATACCCATTTTTTTTCAAATTATGTTTAAATTTCATACATACTTGAAGAAAAAGAAAGGGCCACAACTTGTGAATTCCAAAAGCATTCCCGTTTTAGGATATACAATCTATATGCAAATCTTCATATTCTAATCAAATCTCAAAATATTTGGTCAAAACCTAGGGGACTAGCTGTGATCACAAGGTTTTGCAAACAGACAGATAGCATGACAACAAAATGTGTCCCAGATTTGGTGGGCGTGTGTAAAGATTACTCACTTTACTTAAGTAATACTTACCTTACTGCAGTAGTATTCCATGAGGGCTGCGGCGACGAAGACCTGATACTTGGTGCGGTTGTCCTCGCGTCCCATTTTGAACACAGATCGAGCTGACTTGATACCTTCAGCTCTGCGGGCAAACTTCATGTACTGGATATATGACTGCAGGTACCGACAACACCATAGCATTAGAGCTTTATAAAGTATTTACGATAACAGCATATTAAATCCTATTTCAAGTGGAATGAAATAATTTATCAGAATTATTAAATATTCAATGCTTTTGAAGAACTATCTTACCTATGTTATAGAAATTTCGAATTTATATTCTGCAAATCAAGCTGCTGATTTAAAAGATAAATTTACAAAGTTTTCCTAACAATAATATCAATATCTGGTACATGATCGATGTGAATTATGGCACTCTTACCCAAACTTTTCAAATTTTATGTTATAAGTAGTTTTCTTACCAGAGTTGGATTTACATCTTGGACATTCAGATTCCTTTTATATATGCTATGGACTTTTTCATATTTCATACGACTCTGGAAAATATAAAGAAATAAATCACATGTATAACAGCTATCAATTAATCACTTTATCATTTCATTACTTCAACCTATACCAAAGTTCATATCAATATCAAAGAGGTCATTATTAGTTATATCAAAATAAAATTTGAAAAAAATGAGATCAAGTTTACAGATATCACAGGTCAATTTAATGCATCCAAAAGATGGTTATGTTTAAGTTTAAATGTATGTTTAAACATGGTTTATGAAACAACTGTATACACATCTTTATTTCTAATGGCAGTTAGATATTAGTCACAGCACAGTCTGTAACTATATGGTTTTCCCACTGACATCTAGTGTGTGGGCGTTTGTTAAGACTAATATGAGATAACATCATTGGTTTGGGGTTTCTGTCCAGCCATGCAGCCTCCTGCACCAGACGCATAACCTTATATCTCCTATACTGACCAATGCTACGTCATACAGCAACATTTTTTAGCGATGAGTAATAGTCACGTGACTTGTAAGAATCCTGGGTTTGATACACTGGCTGCATCAGTTTTACAACTAACAGCGAGCTGTACAGATGGTCCATCCTCCCGTATTCAAGCCACCTTCACACCTTATTTGGTGCTCTCAAACACTGAACATAGCGGTAGGGCCTGATCACTTTAGTGTAATTCAGCTCCTGCTCCCATTCGCAGGGGGAGCTGTAGCACGTATATGTAGGGGTCGTTCCACAGCCCAGCTGCTTCCTGGCACCCGTAAACCCATTAACTCAACATGAACTAGAATCAACCTTTCGGCACAGCTCGGTTCCGCCGTGGGCTCTACCGGAATTACGACATATGCCACAGGCGCTTTCACACAGTTCCTCCAGCCCTATAGTATATAGACTGTGCATATTATTTGCCATATATGGACACTATTAATAATGCATGCAAGTTTACGGCTGACCTACGCCACTTCGTCGAGACTTCAAAATTCTAGTTTGGTTATGTGCAGTGTCTGTGAGTACCCTGATGTTGCTACGAATCTGAACTACTTTGCTTGTTGTTGTTTGATAAACTAAGCATAAATGCAGTTATGGAAACTCAGAAGATTCAGATTTAAAAAAAAGTGAATTAGAATTATGATAAGTGTGATATATACCTCCTCAAAATCAGCATATGCAAAGTACACCAACATATTGTTTTTCATGAGGGTTGTGATGGCCCGCTCATACACTGCTGCGGCCTCATCAGCAAACATCTTCCCTGCATTCTGATCCTGTTAACAAATGGGAACTGTAATGTGCATGTACATTTAACTTTGTCAAGGCAACATTAATATCACATAATGAAACAAGCGACTACAATTCTATTAAACACACACTGTGACAGGTTGCATCCATAATTGAACTTAGCTTGGGCAATGACATTATATGACCATACACCAAACTTGGGGAAAACTGTACATGAATAGGATAGGCATAATCTGGCAAAAGACCACCAATAAAAGTTACGATAGTATTTGTGACTCGATTGCAAATACAAATTATGGTGTTCTTCAAACTTTACCTTGGTAATCATAATTGAAAAAGTATGCATAACCTAATTAAATATGCATAGGTTCTGCTTAATTTTGAATATGGCCTGAGCATTGATATCATTCATTATCTCTGGTAGATTTTCAAGGTACAATCAGATAAATAACACAAAGCTGTTTTCAACCATAAATGCACATGCTACATCTAGTTAGCTACATCAAACATGTAGAAACACACCAGCCAAAGGATTCTAGATAATATTGGAACTTGGGATTCTAAGTATCATATAATCTTGGATTCAGGATAAACTTGGAACTTTTGGAACCATTTAACCCTTTCACCCCTATGTTAATTTAATAAACTCTACCATGCATTGATCTGGATAAGTCCATTATGGTCTATAGTGGAGAAAGGGTTAAACTCAAATTCTGAGTACCATTGTGGATTGGTTATATAAAGCCTTATTTACAATTATAACAGCAGGTATGTTTAATACTTACTCCTTTCTCTGTAAGGATTTTACTGGATTCCTCTAGGTAGGAGGCTGCCTCGTACCAGATGTCTGGGTGATGCCCTAGACACAGCAAGCTCTGCTCATAGGCAAACATCACTTCAACAAAAAATGTTATCGTTCAATGGGA
The DNA here is from genome assembly GCF_002113885.1 of Mizuhopecten yessoensis. Lineage (NCBI taxonomy): Eukaryota > Metazoa > Mollusca > Bivalvia > Pectinida > Pectinidae > Mizuhopecten > Mizuhopecten yessoensis. The sequence goes on from NW_018406397.1 coordinate 1,804,926, forward strand.
GCTAGGTTTGAGCTTACACATGTATCTATATGTGGGAAAGTGTAGCACCACACAGTTTTATTCTTACATACAAACTTACACCGGATAATCTAATGACAAAATATATTTGTCTTTTTTGTTAGATTCTGCATTAAACCGTACCTTGACGGTTAAAATCCTGTTTTCTTTTGAATGACTTAAATTTCTGAAAAGCATGACCTTAATTTAGTAAATTTTAATCTTTATTCATTTAAGTGGGACATGGATATAAACATTGCAATGCTCCCTGTAAAATGGTGGGGTATAAAAAGTTGGGAGAGGCATGTATGTCAAATAAGGTGCACGGTAACTTTACAGTACTGTGCCCTTAATGTACTGCCACCAATAAAACAAAGGGCATATCAATGTTTTACTGTGTTTTATGTCTCCAAAAATTATATTCTTTACCTCGCCTCGTGATGAGAGCATGATCTTCTGTCCTTAGCGGGTTGCCTTTCTCCCAGGCTATGTACTTTTTCCACAGCTCAACCTAGTATTTAATAATAAATAGAATAATATTAAGATCAAAGCACATTTCCTATACATGTACAACTAAGTGATCATGTTTTCCCCCATATATTCAATTAAATCAGAATTTTGATAAAATCAACTTAGCTAGATACTAATGTCAGGTGCCATCAGAACATCTGGAATGCATTATGCACAACCATAGTGGTGACTCTGTATACAGCACTTGTCAGAGTTCATTAGAATGGCACCAGAATTACTGACGAAAAGGACATTGTAATTCCAAACCCATAGACTGGTACGTACAGTATGTATATATGCATACAAATACACCTTATGACTAACTGACTAGAGTTCAAATTACTATCCGCCAGCCACAAATTATTTGCATTGAAAATATATTTCAAAACAGTGTAATAAAATACCCTATAACGGTTTATCTTCTACAGAAATGAGCATTAGGGATGTAAATAAAAAGTTCATTACTTCTGATACAATTTTGGATTCGCTATACTGATACCTGTTGTGCCTCCTCTGGTGAGTTGGATGGAGGAATGGAGGGAAGGCTTTTGTTGAGTCCTCGAGTCACAGCTTCGTACTCCTTGGCAACTCTTCGGGCATTCATGTAATCTCTTCCTCGATCTTCTGTCATCTTTTTCGCAATCAGTGGATTTATGTTCTGTCATAGAAATTTATAGATTAATATTGGTACAAAAGTGTACAAACATCAAAAAGAAATGCATTTCTTATAGGAACAAAACTGAAATGATGAATATCTTATCATTAAGTACAGAAATACGTCAGAATCAAATGATGAATATCTATCATTAAATATAGAAATACATCAGATTTAGAGATTTTGATCTACCTAGAACTGTTCAATTGTAATTTTCCTCTTTTGACTCTTCAAGTTATTCGCAACGAGAAAAATTCTAGTTTGGCACTTCATTTTAATAGGTATTCTGCCACCTAAGCTACATTTTAGTGCTTCCTCCCCACTCTTAATTTATTTTTATTTTTTAAATTGGTGTCTGAAATGCTGTCTCTAGTAAATAACCTTTGTAAAATTATGTTTTGAAATATAAACTTTTGCTTATCCACCTTAATTTTTTTGCGAGTCAAAATCAGAAACAACATTTTGTCTGGACTTAAATCATTCACCCTGAAATATCATTATGAACTCTTCAGGGGTGAATGAGTTAAAAGTCTGAATTCTACTATTGCATTGATCAAGACAATTTACAATTAAATTATGCTGGTTGATGGAGTATACCGACATCATTGGTTACTACAATGATCACAAGGGTGTTTAAGATGTAAATGTTGAAGCCAAAATTATCCAAGAGTGATCATTATACCAAGGGAGATAATCCTGACAGCAAAATACCTACATTTTCGTATGCACAGTAGTCCTTCCAAAGGGCCTCTATGTTGATCATTGGGTTGACCACACCTCGCTGGTACACCTTCCTCACAGCTGTGATGCGCTGGTTCTCTGCATATGATCCAACAGCATCCCTGTAAATGTGCCATAACAAAAATTATTGCAAGAAACATAACATCAATTTCTTTAACAAGTTTGAAACAGAATCAATAACTAGTAAAACTTGCTTAGCTTGAAGGATCCAGTGTCCAGGTTTTCAATATTGTAGGAAAATACAAAGGATTATGCATAAATCATGACCATATTTTCTCATACACACGTTAAGGAGAGCAGGCAGTGCTAGTTTTTTCTATCTTAATCAGTTTGTCTTGAATTCCTGACATCTTAGTCAAACTGACACCATCTGCTTTTTTATATGTGACATCTTGCTATAATAAACATTTGTATCAAAACAAAACAAAACTTGAAAAGTGTTTTAAAATACTAAATCTGATAAAAATATGTTCCAAAATTAAAGAAAATCGAATAAACATCTCTTTCAGAATCACAAGCATTTGATCTTCGCTTTAGAGTGAAATGTTGTAACATCCCAATGGAGGCATATCATCATAGACTAAAATTAGCCAACAGGTAACAGGTAATGGATAACATGTTTATCAATCTGTTCAAAATTGGATGTTTATAAGACTTGTGCTTGTCTGTGTGTGCCCATGATATTATGTACAATCAACATAATCCATATAATATTTAACACAAGTTTTCTAGACATAAAAGAACCTCAAAAATTAACTTGAGAAAAGGGGGATAACCCTGAGCACTGTTGCCAAAAGGACATTTTTTCTATTTATATTTTTTCAATCTATCATGTTTGGAGATTTTTACAAAAGGAAATGAAGAAATTTCTGAAATATGTAAGCTTACACTGATTTGAGAAAGTTGATATAATCTACCCATAGCTGGTATGACATGATGTCCATCCCCATCTTGTCCAGTGCAAAGTCGTAGGCCTGTGCCATTTTTTCCCTGCAAAAGAAAAGTCACCATTTCAAAATGGACAAAATTGAGACAATATCTGTCACAGTCATGATCAAGTGATAATCCAGAATATACATCATAAGAATTAAGGATAGAAGAAGCTCATTCAGATCATATGACAAGTAAATCAGTTAAATACAAATATTAATAATAATAATTGGAGGTTCTTTTACACCGCTTTATCACAACCTAGTTCGTAGGTCGTCTCAAAGCGGTTCACAAATTATTATCCGTGGTTATAGGGCCTTTGCAACCAGCCAATATTACCTGTAGGACGGTAGGGATCCTTTAGTGTCCTTTATATAGGTCAGGTAAAGCTTCCACAGGTCTATACTCAAAACCTTCACTAAACAGCGCTGGAACAGCTGTCAAAACAAACGCATTTTCTTATAAAATGTTTAATTAAAAAGCATTTGCATTATGATTCACTATTCCATGAACTTAACTCCAATACTGTGCTGAGGGAAATGAACGCCTTTATAGCACAACCTATTCTTGGATAGATGGGAGTGATTTATGAAAGAGCATGTAAGCAGAGTTAATATAATTGACAGCCTCCCTTATCATAGATGGTTAAGTAGAACATTCTTTCTATCGGCTAAAAAGCTAAATACCTACACCGAGCTCTACCACGACACTGTACCACCAACTAATTATTTTTTGCAGTTGACCTTTGCCTTAAGGAATTTTAATCTCAGGTGAAATCTCATTCAACAGCCTGTAAAGTTTAAGCATATGATGTTCAAGCACTCTAGGCCAAAGGAAACTCAATTTCAGGCATCAGAATGGAAATACATTCAAAGTAATGGTGACGTCTGACCTCACATCTACAGTTACCTTTTCCCCAGAAACTACAGCAAAAGGAAGGTAACATGAAGTGATAAACAGAAAATGTGTATACCATAGCAATGACCATAACCTTCAACCTGAAGTGCACATCCATTGCCACCTTTTCCCATAAACTAGCACCATATAAAGTTTCAGAAATCTAGGTCAGAGGAACCACAATTCAAAATCTGAAAATATATTAGCAATGACCTTGATTTCTGACCTCAAATGGAGCCCTGTGACCCTTTTTTATTAAGTACCAGCAAATGATCTTTTTAAATTTCTAATGAAAGGTGAAGGAACCGAAATTCTTTTAAATATAAAATGGATATAGACTTTTGAAATATTGATCACAAATGGTATCCATTACCAATCAAATAACATAAGCTACCTGCAATTTTTAGCACTTCAAACTCGGACAAAAAAATCATTATTCCCCTTAAATGCTAGCTAGTGAAATTGTATCCATGATTTGTGTTCAGAGTTATCTCCCTTGATGTTAAATCAATACTTCTTTATAACATGCTTACTTGTGTAACCTACAACAGTGGCCACAATTACTTTATCGTCAAAACTGAGTTTCATTAAATATTTTTCTTAGTGTTAACTCTTTCGGGGGGAAAAAAGTGCAAATCACAAAAGAGGTAACATACACTCTTAAATTAAAACCATTGGCTAAAGTTGATCATAATTGAGCTCTTTGTTTTATAGCAAGCCTTAATTATGTGCTTATTTACAATTCCCAAATGACCCTCTTCTAAAGAATCCAGTTAATAAGGGTCCAAGGCCGATTTAGACCAGACCTGAGCCCGAACTTATTGTCAGTAAGATTCACATACTAGTAACAAAAATAACTTGTAAACCAAGTGATGAGGTAGGAAAATTATCAGAGAATGTCTTCCTATTCTGAACAACTTATATCGATCGAACATTAGGTTGCTAATATATCATTGTTTACAGGTCAAGGGACAGTTACTTGACCAACCAATGACATGATAATTTATTGGTCAGGGGGTTGTGCGTAAAAATAAAATAAATCAATATAATTGGCATTAAGATAGGCCTTTTCTTTATCTGTCTGTCCATTTAATTGTACTAATCATGAAAATATAATAATTTCCTCGGAGTATTCAAAAGCCCAGAAATGAGCAAGTCCTTTCATCTGTACGGTAACCACTGCAGCTTTTCTCCTTACCTTTTCAACTCGTTCATAATTTTTGGCTTTCAGCTGAAAACAAGGAAAAGAATACATAAAGATTCCAGTTAAATTAGCTAAGATTATCAGTTTACTGTGCTGGTCCCATATTTACTGCGAGTAATACCTGGGTGGCCTTGTCAAGTCCAACAATTATCAATTATGGACTTAAGTTGAGGTCAATATGCATATGTGGTTATATGAACCTGAGAAAGGGATCTTGACCAAGACAAGCTGAGGTCAATATCACTTTTTCAGGTCCATATAACCACATATTCACCAAAATAAAAGTACCTTATGAGGTCCCTTCTTTCTGCCCCCATGGATTTGGGTTGATTAACCTCAATTTCCCCTATCAGGCATGCCCTTCTGCCCCCTAAAAGCAACCATCTATTCATACAACAATTAGTCCCCTTTACCCAAAACTCCCTCATTCAAGTCCAAACTCGCACTAACTCAAAATCTACATCCTGAAGTCAAATGATCTCCTAGTTACTGCAGGGTGTACGTAATGATCATAATAGGTGAGTCTGATTCAAATGCATGGTGTTTGGAGTTAAAAAAATGAGAATGCTCAAAAAGAAGAATTTCCCTTGATATTAACTACCTTGATTGATATAATTTGTTTCAGGGCCCATATCAGTCTAAATAATTACTATACGATGAAATAGTAGAATACTAGAACAGAAGTGTCCTTTATGTCTAGTAGATTTTGTTTGTTGCATGGTCTTCATCTGTCTTGCATTTTCTGTTTAAAGACACTTCAAATTTGTTTTAGGCATCTTCATGTATTTCGTGAGTTCAATCATCAATATTAGTCTGCAGATTTTATTGTTTGAGTTTAAGTGTCCTGCTATTATTTCATTGGTCAGTCAATATCAAATAATAAACATCATAATTCCTTATAGTTAATAAGGGCAATAACTCTGTATATTGTGCGAGGATGAAACCTGTTTTTAGTACAGTTGGCAGCATATGTGATCATGATGGTCTGACAGATAGTAGTGAAAACTGAAAATCTCTTCTGGTATTTTCTTGAGGAGTACAGCAGATTATTTTGAGCTAAGTATACCTCATTGCTTATCTGCAGGAGCCCCCAAGATTAATTTCCTCATATTATCATGCAATAGCAAGTAGGAGTTCAATTTTTCCCCCTGAATATGAAGTCATGGTAAGACTCAGCCATGATGATGCTAAATATATTCAAACTGACAGTATTCTCTAAGCATTGATCAAGTTTGTGTGTTTAACACAACACATTACAGACCATGTGACATTACCACAGAGTAGAGGCAGTACAAAATTGACTATAGGAAGTTTTTTTATGAAAGCATGCCCATAAGATCTCTGAAGCATTTAAGCTAATTTATAAACTGAACATGATTTCATTACAGTAGTTTGCCGGCATTTCCCCCCTAACTGGACCTTGTAAACTTTAAAAGTGTAGAAATTTTTTTTTGCCCTTCTGAACTAATTTCTACTATCCGTAGATGGAGAGTTTTCTGGGCCAGCATATCCTCCCCCCCCCCCCCCCCCCA
>NW_018406397.1:1811921-1841759 GCF_002113885.1 Mizuhopecten yessoensis
CCCCCCCAACAACACCTTCAAACAACATCTGTTATTGACATTTCAAATACAAGCCTATTTCTAGTAAATGACCTTGACCTTTGACAAACCTTATGCAAAATGAACAGGGTTCTTCCTTTCCTCTAGGGCAAGTCTCCGAACTTTGATCTGTTAAGAAAATTCAACTTTCAGTACCGGTATATTGTGTGACCATGGTAAACCATACCTAAAACCAACAGAATTCTTTTTCCAAAAAAATACCTGTATGCCCTAACGCTTGGTTTAATGTATCCGTGGAAATTTTGCCCAGTCAAATTTTCGCCCTCCACTAGTAAAATCTGTTTTTTAGCAGTTTTCTTTTGCCCTCCACATGTTATTACTGTATATAGTATGTTGTATACTTCTTTTCACTGTCATGATAAATGTGCTCTCATTACAAGGGGTGATAAAGGTGAAAATTGAACTGCGGTAAAAAATTCCCGATATATAGGATTTCTTCTGTAAAATTATTTTCGTAGTAATAGCCATCTTAACCTTTCATATTTGATTCTCGCCTTGATCTCACCTGTTTGTTAAGTCAAGAGTTTTATGCGATTATTTGGTCCTTAGAATCCAGTCAAGAAAACTTATCAATGACCCTGACAAACTATGCCAAAAATCCATAAGTTTTTTTCTCTTTTCTAGGCCAACTGGTATACAAAGATTGTATTTTGTGTAACTGTTCATTCTGAAGTCATACAGAGATGAACAGAGTGCAGTCATCAGTGTAAAACCTGGACTGTACCCCCACCAGTCTATTTTTGGTAAGTGACCTACCTTGACCTAAGAAACTTCATAAATACCTATTGCACATCTACATATCACTGTGTATCACCATGTTAGGTTCAAAATACTTTTTGATTCCGAGATAAGGGCCATACCCCCAGTCTAATTTTAGGAACAGTGACCTTAACATTAGAAATTTAAAAAAAAACACTATTGCACATCTACATTTCATAATGTCCCAACTTATAAAATTTCAGAAAGATTAGTCTTTTTGATTCCGAGATTATCTCTGGAAACAAAAGTGTGGAAAGATGGACAGACATATGAACATGTTAATTATGAAAGGGCATTCCATCTCCGCGCTGGGCTATAAGAATCTAAGTTTAAATGTGGTAAAGTGTGACCTTTCACCTTGGCTAACCACCACTAAAAAGTACTTTTACAGTAAACCAATAACCATTGAATTTGTTGAGAGGTTCATGTGATCAAGTGTGACCTTTAACAATGACTGATGACAATCAAAATTACGTCTGTAGACCTCAGTGTTGCCATTTATATATCATGGTATATATGTAATAATAATAATAATAATTTGAGGTTCTTATATACCACTTTATCACAACCTAGTTAGTAGGTCGTTTCAAAGCAATTCACAAATAATTATCTGTGGTTAAAGGGCCTTTGCAATCAGCCAATATCTATCTCAACTCCCTGGGGAGCATACAGGCGGTGCAACCATTTCGGCATCACAGCTAGCATTCAACAATCCTAGCACTGTCCAACCACGTTCTGGTTTACAGCTGAGTAGATTGGAACAAGCGGAGTAAATTATCTTGTTCAAATATACAATACCGTGCCGTGCGTTGAACCCACAACCCTTCAGTCACGAGCCCGGTGTCCTTCCACTAGACTACCGTGCCTCTTAATATGTGCATGTATACATATATACCAGGTATGTGTTTGCTTTCAAGAGTCCTTGAAATATATTGTAAGCAACCTTTTATTTCAAATGTGTCAAGTGTGACCTTTAATCTTAATCAGTGACCTCTAAAATGTAATCAGAACTTCCTCTAACTTAGTGGGGTTTTCTGTCACTCTAATTCACTGTCCAATATACATGCAGAACTTTAGGACAACAGTTTGTTTAGACAACCTTGGAACAAAAGTTATTGATTGCATGAATAATTATTAATTGAGATGTCAAACAAAAAACGTGATTTTGCCAATTTGTTGACAAGATCGATCTCTCTAAGTCAATGGTTAAGCATACCAGTAAGGCTCAATTGTTGAATATGTAATCTCTTGTCATTAGTTAAGATGAAAGCTTATTTTTTGCATGATTTTTTCTCAAGAATTGGACAGGTTTCTTACTGCTGATATAGTACTAGTTGGCCTTTAATTTGGACTTCATATAAAATTTACATATTTACATAATGATGCAAAGATCCACATACAGTACTAGCATCTTGTAGACGTAACATTGCTGTTCACATATCATAGTGCTAGGGTTTCTGCTATCATCAGATTAATTTTTATACCTGCAGCTTTACAGTGTATATCTGGCTAAGGATTTGAAGGCCATAAAAATACCACTGTCACCATATTTGGAAAATTGAACAAGGCCTCGGTGACATGATACTGGAGCCTTAAGATTGGTCTTGATGATCGAAAAGTGGTTGTAAATGTTAGCCTTGATGATGAGATACTGGTGTGTAAAAGTTGACTTGAAAACCAGATACTGGTGTTTGTTAATGCTGATCTTGATCAAGAGATATTGGAATATATAAACGTTGACCTTGATGACGAAATACTTGTCTGTGTAAATGTTGACTGTGATGACAAGATACTGGTGAGATAAATGTCGTTTTTGAAAACAAGATACTGGTGTTGTTAATGTTGACCATAATGACGAGATACTGGTGTGTGTAAATGTTGACCTTGATAACAAGATACTTGTGTGTGTAAATGTTGACCTTGGTGACAAGATACTGATGTTTGTAAATGTTGACCATGATGACGAGATATTGGTGGGTGTAAATGTTGAACTTGATGACGAGATACTGGTGTGTGTAAATGTTGACCATGATGACGAGATACTGGTGGGTGTAAATGTTGAACTTGATGACGAGATACTGGTGTGTGTAAATGTTGACCATGATGACGAGATACTGGTGGGTGTAAATGTTGAACTTGATGACGAGATACTGGTGTGTGTAAATGTTGACCATGATGACGAGATACTGGTGGGTGTAAATGTTGAACTTGATGACGAGATACTGGTGTGTGTAAATGTTGACCATGATGACGAGATACTGGTGGGTGTAAATGTTGAACTTGATGACGAGATACTGGTGTGTGTAAATGTTGACCTTGATGACGAGATACTGGTGGGTGTAAATGTTGAACTTGATGACGAGATACTGGTGTGTGTAAATGTTGACATTGGTGAGGGTATACTGGTGTGTAAAATCTTAGCCTCAATGATGAGAAACTGGTGTGTGTAAATGTTGACCTTGATGACAAGATACTGGTGGTTGTAAATGTTGAGATACTGATGTGTAAATGTTGACCATGATGACAAGCTACTTGTGTGTGTAAATGTTGACCTTGATAACAAGTTACTGATGCGTGTAAATGTTGACCATGATGACGAGATACTGTAGTGTGTAAATGTTGACCTTGATGACGATACTGTTGAGTAAATGTTGATCTTGATGACGAAATACTGGTGTGTTAATGTTAGCCTTGATGACGAGATACTGGTGTGTATAAATGTTGACCTAGGTGATGGTATACTGGTGTGTTAAATCTTAGCCTCGATGATGAGAAACTGGTGTGTGTAAATGTTGATCTTGATGACGAAATACTGGTGTGTTAATGTAAGCCTTGATGACGAGATACTGGTGTGTGTAAATATTGATCTTGATGACGAAATACTGGTGTGTTAATGTTAGCCTTGATGACGAGATACTGGTGTGTTAATGTTAGCCTTGATGACGAGATACTGGTGTGTTAATGTTAGCCTTGATGACGAGATACTGGTGTGTTAATGTTAGCCTTGATGACGAGATACTGGTGTGTTAATGTTAGCCTTGATGACGAGATACTGGTGTGTTAATGTTAGCCTTGATGACGAGATACTGGTGTGTTAATGTTAGCCTTGATGACGAGATACTGGTGTGTTAATGTTAGCCTTGATGACGAGATACTGGTGTGTTAATATTAGCCTTGATGACGAGATACTGGTGTGTGTAAATGTTGACCTCGAAACGAGATACTGGTATGAGCAATTATTGACCTTGATGACTAGATACTGGTGTCTGTAAATGTTGACCTTGAGGACTAGATACTGGTGTGTGTAAATGTTGACCTTGATGACTTTATACAATATGACCTTGATGATGAGATACTGGGTTGTAAAAATGTTGACGCTGAAGATAAGATACTGTGGTGTGTGTAAATGTAGACGTTGATGACTAGATACTGGTGTTTGTAATTGTTGACCTTACAAACAGGAAACTGGTTTGTATAAATGTTGACCTTGAAATGAGATACTGGTGTGTGTCAATGTTGACCTTGGTGACAAGATACTGGTGTGTGCAAATATTGGCCTTGAAGACTAGATACTGGTGTGTTAATGTTAACCTTGATGACTAGATACTGGTGTGTTAATGTTGACCTTGATGACTAGATACTGGTGTCTGTAAATGTTGACCTTGACGACTAGATACTGATGTGTAAATGTTGACCTTGACGACTAGATACTGATGTGTAAATGTAGACGTTGATGACTAGAAACTGGTGTATGTAAATATTGACCTTGAAAACAGGAAACTGGTGTGTATAAATGTTGACCATGGTGGCGAGATACTGCTGTGTAAATGTTGACCTTGGAAACGAGATACTGGTGCGTGTAAATGTTGACCTTGATGACGAGATACTGCTGTGTGTAAATGTTGACATTGGTGAGGGTATACTGGTGTGTTAAATCTTAGCCTCAATGATGAGAAACTGGTGTGTGTAAATGTTGACCTTGATGACAAGATACTGGTGTGTGTAAATGTTGACCTTGGTGGTGAGATACTGGTGTGTAAATGTTGACCTTGGAAACGAGATACTGGTGTGTGTAGATGTTGACATTGGTGGGGGTATACTGGTGTGTAAAATCTTTCCCTCATTGATGAGAAACTGGGGTGGGTAAGGGTTAATCTTGATGACTAAATACTGCTGTGTGTAAATGTTGCCCTTGGAAACGAGATACTGGTGCGTGTAAATGTTGACCTTGATAACAAGATAACATTGGTGAGGGTATACTGGTGTGTACAATCTTACCCTCAATGAGGAGAAACTGGTGTGTGTAAAAGTTGACCTTGATGACAAGATACTGGTGGTGTGTAAAATCTTCCCCTCAATGATGAGCAACTGGTGTGTGTAAATGTTGGCCTTGAAGACTAGATACTGGTGTGTAAAGGTAGACGTTGATGACTAGATACTGGTGTATGTAAATGTTGACCTTGAAAACAGGAAACTGGTGTGTATAAATGTTGACCTTGGTGGCGAGATACTGGTGTGTAAATGTTGACCTTGGAAACGAGATACTGGTGTGTGTAAATGTTGACATTGGTGAGGGTATACTGGTGTGTTAAATCTTAGCCTCAATGGTGAGAAACTGGTGTGTGTAAATGTTGGCCTTGAAGACTAGATACTGGTGGGTTAATGTTGACCTTGATGACTAGATACTGGTGTCTGTAAATGTTGACCTTGACGACTAGATACTGATGTGTAAATGTAGACTTTGATGACTAGATACTGGTGTATGTAAATGTTGACCTTGAAAACAGGAAACTGGTGTGTGTAAATGTTGACCTTGGTGGTGAGATACTGGTGTGTAAATGTTGACCTTGGAAATGAGATACTGGTGTGTGTAAATGTTGACATTGGTGAGGGTATACTGGTGTGTAAAATCTTACCCTCAATGATGAGAAACTGGTGTGTGTAAATGTTAATCTTGATGACTAGATACTGCTGTGTGTAAATGTTGACCTCGGTGATGGGATACTAGTGTGTATAAAGTTTAACCTTGATGACAAGATACTGGTGGTTGTAAATGTTGAGATACTGGTGTGTAAATGTTGACCATGATGACGAACTACTTTTGTGTGTAAATGTTGACCTTGATAACAAGTTACTGATGTGTGTAAATTGACCTTGGTGATGGTATACTGGTGTGTGTAAATGTAGACGTTGATGACTAGATACTGGTGTATGTAAATGTTGACCTTGATGACAAGATACTGTGGTTTGTGTAAATGTCGATCTTGATGACTAGATACTGGTGTGTGTAAATGTTGACCTTGAAAACAGGAAACTGGTGTGTAAATGTTGATCTTGATGATGACATACTGCTGTGTTAAATGTAGACAATGATAACAAGATACTGGTATGTGTAAATGTTAACCTTGGAAACGAGATACTGGTGTGTGTAAATGTTGATCTTGATGACGAGATACTGGTGTGTTAATGTTAGCCTTTATGACGAGATACTGGTGTGTTAATATTAGCCTTGATGACGAGATACTGGTGTGTGTAAATGTTGACCTCGAAACGAGATACTGGTATGAGCAATTATTGACCTTGATGACTAGATACTGGTGTGTGTAAATGTTGACCTTGATGAAGAGATACTGTTTGTGTGAATATTGACTTTAATGACGAGATACCGGTGTGTGTAAATATTGACCTTGATGATGAGATGCTAGTTTGTGTAAATGTTGACCTTGATGATGAGATACTGGTATGAGCAAATGTTGACCTTGATGACCAGATACCGGTGTGTGTAAATGTTGACCTTGGTGACAAGATACTGGTGTGTAAATGTTGACCTTGATGACAACATAAAAGTGAGTGTAAATATTGACCTTGATGACGAGATACTGGTGTGTGTAAATGTTAATGTTGACCTTGATGATGAGATTCTGGTGTTTGTAAATGTTGACCTTGATGACCAGATACTGCTGTGTGTAAATGTTGATATTGATGACGAGATACTGTTTTGGGAACATATTGACCTTGGTGACGAGATACTGGTGTGCGTAAATAATGACATTGATGACAAGATACTGGTGTGTAAATGCTGACCTTGATGACGCAATAATGATGTGTGATAATGTTGACCTTGATGACAAGAAACTGGTGGAAGTAAATGTTGACCTTGATGACGAGACACTGGTGTGTGAAAATGTAGATGTTGATGAAGAGATACTGTTGTGTTAATGTTGACCTTGATGATGAGATACTTGATTGTGGAATTGTTGACCTTCGTGACAAGATACTGGTGTGTGTAAATGTTGACCTTGATAACAAGATAGTGGTGTGTGTAAATGTTGACCTTGATGAGGAGATACTGTTGTTTGTTAATGTTGACCTTGATTAGGAGAAAAAGGTGTGTGTAAATGTTTACCTTGGTGACAAGATACTGGAGAGTAAATGTTGACCTTGATAACAAGATAGTGGTGTGTTAATGTTGACCTTGATGAGGAGTACTGTTGTTTGTTAATGTTGACCTTGATTAGGAGAAAGTGGTGTGTGTAAATGTTGACCTTGGTGACAAGATTCTGGTGTGTGTAAATGTTGACCTTTATGACAAGATACTGGTGTGTTAATGTTGACCTTGACGACTAGATACTGGTGTGTGTAAATGTTTACCTTGATGACAAGATACTGGTGAGTAAATGTTGACCTTGATAACAAGGTAGTGGTGTGTGTAAATGTTGACCTTGATGAGGAGATACTGGTGTGTTAATGTTGACCTTGATTAGGAGATAGTGGTGTGTGTAAATGCTGGCCTTGATGATGAGAGAAATGTGCAAAGATAAAGCTTTGATAAAGAGATATTGGTACATAAATATAGGTCTTGATGACCTAGTAGAGGAGACCCTTTATACAAATGTTGGACATGATAACATGCTGGATTAGTGTGTCAATGTCAGTCTTATTATGATATACTGTACAAAAGTCGATGCGAAGTCACCATTTAACTTTAAAATTATTCTGGTTCATGTTAAATTGTCTTAACAGTTTGGTTAAGTTTCGGCAGCTATGGTTCTATGGACACATTTACATGTATATAAAAATAGGAATTATCTGGTTCCTCTATTGGCTCATTATGTTTTATAGCAAGTTTGGTCAACGTAGGGGAAATAACATGGAACTTATGCTGCAGACAAACTTCCGTATAAAAATAACAAAGGGCCATATCTCTTTATGAAGTGGGGCACGAGACCCGATTTTAGAATGAGACACTCCTACTTCCCAAGATACATAAGTATAGCAAGTTTGGTCAACGTAGGTGAAATAACATAGAAGTTATGCTGTGGACAAACTTCGGATTTAAAAATAAACAAAGGGCCATAACTCTGTATAAAGTGGGGCATGAGACCCGATTTTAGAAACGAGACCCGATTTTAGAATGCGATACTCCTACTTCTCAAGATACATAAATATGGTATGTTTGGTCAACGTAGTCGAAATAACATTGAACTTATGTTCCAGACAAAGTTTGGTGTTAAAAATAAAGGACCATAATTCTGTATATAGTGGGGAGCACGAAACCAAATTCCAGTGCTCTGCAAACTTTATAAGAATGTTGCAGGTATACTTCTAGTTTGATCAAGATATCTTTAAAATTTACAGGCTGGACAAGAATTTACTGAAAATGTTGCACTTATTAGACCTTTGACCTTCATGTGAAGGTCACAGTGACCTAATTCCAGTGCACTGCACACCTATGGGTAAAGCAAGCATACCCCACATTTGATCAAGATATCTTTAACGGTTTAAAAGTTATGGCCCTGACAATTTGCGATTAGAAGAACCAGTACTAATACAATATGTCGCCCTTCATTCAATGGGGAGACATAATAAAACAATATCTCAGAAAATACACCCATCAAAACAGGTTTAGAGAACATGATATTTATTTATTTTCACAGATATGAATAATGAGATTATACAAGTTACAGCAGCCAGCATATATATATATATTAATTATTGTTGTATTCACTGGCGACTCAATTAGTACTTCTGCCTAAGAGTTCAGAGGAAGAAGGTTCCAACGTAGTTATCAACTCGAAGATTGCCAATTTTTTTCATATTTATATTCTCAAAATTTATGCCAAAAAAAAGGGCTCTATTTGGAAAATACACCCATCAGTTTAGAGAACATGATACTTATTAATTTTCTCGGATATAAATACTGAGGTTACAAGCAACAGCCAGCATATCAATAACTGTTTTATGTTTAGCAACACTGGACTGGGTCATTTACTGGCGACCAGGTAGCTCAATTAGTGCTTGCCTTCCATCTAGAGTTCAGAGTCAGAAGGTTACAATGTAGTTATCAACTCCAGGTAACTATATGTACTTCTTTATTTCAAGGTGTTTAATTGTGTATAATCTAGTACCAGGTAGTGTTCAGGATATTATTTAATTGCTTGTACATGTAAAATCCAGATTTTTTTTAGATAATACCATCTTGGGATTTATTCAATACAAATAGTTATTATTCAATTTTGAAAATAAACAAAATATTCTTTAATGCCTGGCAAAATACATCTATCTACATGTACGTACACTATGCAAGGTTATTAAAATTTCATTTAAGTTCATTGATATTTTTGCTCAGGTTGCTGTTGTCTATCTTATATATTATAAACAGCAACCTTCATGAGGAGCAACTAAAAAAAATATTTTTAGCTTTACATACTGAAAGTATGCTGGACCATTATGATCGTTACCAAGATATGAAGATTTTGTTTATCTTACACCCCTAATACAAATTACAAGTCAGAAGTAAACAAGTCATGAAGATGTACATGTGGATGACATTGGTTACATGTCAGAAAGGTGTCTGCAGTGATGCAACAGTTACAAGTCTGTATCAACATGTGTTTCAAGTCAGAAACGTGTCACTGACATAGGATTTACAAGTCAGAATGTTACTGGCTACCCCTAATGCTATCGGAAAGGTGTCAAGCTTGTCAATCGATTCATAATGTTCAGGTCACCACTAGTGAGTATCATCAGTTATCAAAATGGTGTATATATTGGTATATATCTATCATGTAAAAACACATCAAACGACAACTCAGTCAAAAATAAATAACATTCATATAAGATAATATGATTTATTACTGCTTTTGACAAGTAGCCAACACAGCATAAATAAATATATATCTGCATAGTGCATATAGGTTAAAAATCTCTCCTACTTTGTTGCTAAATAATTACTTACCACACATGAACTGGTCAAGTGAAACCAGGTTCATCCTTGTTGTTAACTAATAACTTTAATATCTTGAGAGTTCATTCCAGAAGTCAGCACATTATAAACTAGAATGCTTCACTTTGACTTTGAAAGTGAGGCATAGAAAACTGAAGAATTTTCTGTTATTTGGACAGTGGAAAATCTGCATGGAAGCTGACATTATTTACTGAAAGTGTACTGCTTGAAAATGCTTCCCATTTTTTTTTCATAATCAGTTTTTCTCAAAATTTAAGCCAAACAGGCTCTTTTGGTACATTCATGGAATGAATCTCAAGATGAATTTTAAACATGGAATGATGATGATAATAACAAGTATATATAAAGAGATACAATTGCCACAGTAATAACAATATACTTACAACCTGAAACAAAGGTTCATCATTAGGTTAGTGTTGTTCTCCATTAGGCCCATACACACACACACTTGTTCACTCATAAATGTCAGGGTACATGGGTATGTGGGGAAAAGAAGTGATATTGGTTGGTTTATAAATTCTGATAAATCAAAATGCCTAGTGATCTATCTATGTATGTCGGTGGAATTATGAAATAAAATCTTTCCATCAGTGTTATATTAGTCTATAACCTTAGCATTGGTTAAATTCAAGAACTATGCGCCGTTATTACAACTACGGAAAAAAACCCAATATCCTTCGGTAAACAAACTGTTAAAAATTGTTTAGAGAGATTTTTTATGGATTTTAAAATTAAATAACCAAATTTTAAAAACTCCTGGGCCGTCTCTGTATACCTCTATTAAGAAAAACTGTTGCGAAAATGTTCATTTAAGGACAGTTCAGGATTTTGATTTAACAAAATTTATAAATGGGAATCAGAAAAGGACATCACTGTTATCAAAAAAATGAAAATAAAAAATAACACGTATGAGCACAACTACCTAAGGTATTTATCTAAATGAACAAGGTCTCATAAGCACTTTCGACAAATCTTGGAATGGAGCATATAACTCTATAGAAATTTTGGAAACCCAAAATAAATCACAAACACACATTTCTTATGATGTGCACAAAGTTACATAAGTATCTGTCAAAAAGGTAAGTAGGAGAATATCAGACAGAATGTATACAAGGATATCAGAAAAGGGACATCATTCTGTAACATTGGTTGTATTAAAATATTAATCGCTGGTGTACAACTTCAGTGTGTTGACTACCCCAGATAAACCATATTAATAGTAAATATTGAGTTACTTCATTATTCATTTACAAATTATTAACATTGTATCAATATTGCTAATCGAAACATTTTTTTTTCAATTTTCTTTTAATGAAACTGGAACTAAATTGGAAAAAGTGGTACATCATAACTTGTAGCCTAACAGTTACGGATGAAGTAAGTGTGGGTTAATTTAGTTTTACAACTAGTTCTGCTTGATTGAAAAACTAGGACCTCTGATCTGTAGCCTATTGGCCACATGTGTGTCTTTGTAAAGTATCAATCCAGGTTATATGGCATTCCTCACAAGTTCCATATATCAAGGAATTTGAAACTATGGTATCAATACGCTTTGACAAGTTTTGCATAGATTAAATGGGATTACAGTATTAGTACAATTTGAACTCTTGACCTTTCCCTTGCCCTCATACTCTCTGACTCTCGCTCATAAAATAACAACAAAACGCAGAGGAAAAACAGAACAAGATAAACAAGGCTGACAACTCTGCTGGGTTTTCCAAATTTTATGTCGGCATGACAACAGAAATAACATCACAGCTACATGATGCTACATCTCTGAGAATATCGATGTTAATGTCACGACTATGTTATTACTGTGGCATGTCTACAACGGTCACATTTATCTAACTTCAGTAATATCCATAGCTTGGTTGTTAACATACATAAACATAATTACTACAGTTCTCATAATTAAAACATACCTGTGAAACTGGCATTTACTTGATAAACAAAAATAGGATGTATAAAAACATGATTAACAGTCTGTTCTGGTCAATTATTAACCGACATTGATTACTTCTCAATATCTTTCTGCATTTATTTTTTATGAAATATTTCAATTTGTGATATGCCTGTAAGTCAAAGACAATTATTTCTCCAATCTTTAAGAATCTTAGAAGATTTATATGAGAGTTATATACTAGTAGACAAGAAAAGACTGCTGTTATATGTTGCTTCAAGTAAATTGATATAACCTCCTGTTCTATGTAAATCCTCCAGTACTTCCCAGCGTTGGCAAATTGTGCTACAAGTCGCTCGTACACCTGTCTCGCAACTTCTATGGTCTTCATCTGAAACAAACACAAACTCCTTTTATAATTTACTAAACAACTGTCCACAACAAGGCACATTTGAATTTCACTTAGTGTATCAAATTTTGTTTCAGATCAAGACATTAAACAGGACTGAAAACAAACATTTAATAGATATTTTTTACTAACTACATTAAGCTGTCACTATTGTTTAAGAAAAAAAGGGTTTAGATTTTTTCTTTTAATTTTCAATATACGTATCCAAACTGGAAACAAAACTTAGACGTTGGCAAATCAGTTTTTACACCTAGACATGAATCTCTTTTTTTCTTTTAAATATTATATGCTGTGTTACGTCAGGACTACAGACTAGCTTGCCAGTTCCTTAGCTTGACAACACCAAACTTTAGCTACCTGTGCATCCCTGATGAGAACACTCCATGCTTCCGTGTCGTATGGATGGGCCTCTATCCGCTTTTCTGCTTTCTTCAATTTGTCAGGGATGTAACCATGTTGCTAAAATTTGACACAAGACAGAGTAAACATGTTACAGAGAAATTCTCGACAGCTCAAAAATTATTGTATTTTTGAGTGAATACATCCAAGTTTCTTGTGTCGTTGTTTTCATATTCACTAGTTTTCAATTACTGAAGTTTTGATTCAAGACTTTTAAACATATTTTTATAAATTTAAAAAAAAACATGTATTAATATTGAATTCAATATTCATTGGTCATTTTTCGTCACAGTCAATATGCTTTAAAACGACATAAAATAATCATAAGTACATTTCAATACACATTTGAAACAAGCAAAAGACATTGGTTTCAATCATGAAATAGTTGAAATGGTAAATTGTTCAACTCAATCTTATTATGTACAACAGCAGAAAAGTCACCTGAAACTAGGAATACCTTTTTAACTGTTCATGAATTGGAGAGCTATCAAATTATCATGAAAGAGTGAAGGCCAACTAAATAGTGGTCAGAGTCAGGGGAGATAACTGGAAATATTTTGCATGGTAAATATAGTTTGTTCATGCATCTCCTATAGAAAATGTCACAAAAAAGGTTGTAATTGAACATTAATCCATTAGAAGAAATATTAAAAAGATTATAAATATGTCAGAATAACAAGTGGCTCTCAAAAGGTAATAAACTGATAAAAATATCGTTATATTTTGGGATTTGGTTCTTATTTTTTTTCTGTTTTTGGTCCAAAACAATACAGAAACTGAATGCATGACAGGACTAGCAGAATAAAATGATGTATTTACATAATGATCTCTCTCTTGATCTGTAAATAGAGCATACATCTTTACATTGTAAGTACTGCATATTCTTCATTATAAACAGTGTCAGTATCATTAACTGGATATGCATTAATTAATTCAAGCTACTACATCAAGCTATTTGGTATCAATTTAGGATTTTATGGAACATGTCTGGTCTTTTTAAATTTGGGGGGGGGGGGATAATCACTGATTCAGTTTATTAGGTACATGGTTTGGAGAGCCAGTTCTAGTAACATTGTTTTACTCATATGGATGTACCGTCTCGGCAACATGTAAGTTAGGATAGTGAAGGCAATCGTGACTTGTTTATCAGAATATACATCACATTTGGAAAAAGTCTACACATCAGCAAGGCTTTCAGTTGACCCTTGACATTAATACAACTCATTCACCCATAGACACCATTACACAATTCAAAATCAAAGGTTGGAATAGTTCATTATGGAACTTTAGGGGTGAATGAGTTCAGCAATTTTAGAAGTCAATTAACATTTTCCCTAAAATTTTATAACAAATGTCAAATAAACGTCCTTTCAAACACGAGAGTCAAAGCTCATTTTGGAGGCAAAAAGATGTTCCCAACAATATACTGCAAGAGTTGTAGTCTCGGGGTAAATTGTTTACATATTTAGAAAATTAATTTACGTAATTTCATGCAATAATCTCCGGTTTCAGTTTACCCGCCGGGTATGCGAGATATAAAGTGGTAAAGCTATAATAGGTCAGACTTTAACAGAAACAACTTTCTCTCATTCCTTAGCATTTTGCAAGAAACTCATATTTACCATCCTGTTGTACATAATTACACAACAACAAAGTTCCACAACAAAAAAGTGAAGTCACAATATTTCTGATGCAGAAACTGCAACACTGTTCTGTTGATTCTGAACAATTTCTTCTGATTGGAGTTGTACAAAAAAATACTTTTTCAAGTCCAGGGGTGCAAGATAGGAAAATTCCACCATCAGAATTTTCAAATTTGTGCTCAACTCTTGGCAAGCCTCAGGTTTTACCCAATTTGAAAAACCCTTATGTGGTGTTTCCTTGTACGACGTACATACTAAACCCCTAGGTGTGAAAGAGTCTTGTCCTCTACATTAGCTGTGGGACTGCAATGCTGATTATCAAAATGCTCACATCATAACGGACGTCGCATTACAAAACCATCCAATGTTTTCTTGCAGCACTAGGGACAACTTGTGCATTTCAGTGGCGACAACTATTTTATAGTACACTACAGCAATATAAAAGTGTAAGAGTTAAAATGGATTTAAGTGTAGACTAGCTGGTAGCACACTTGGCAACTTATAAAATAAAATGCGTGTATTTATACACTCTAGGGAAAAAAACAATCAGCAGTTCTTGGCGGGGGAAAGAAAAGGCTTTACTTAGCTGCAATAACGTAGCTTCTGATGAGACTATTTATATTTATTGTGGGGCATACAAGGCCAGGTACTTATTAGAGCTGTTACGAGTACCAGAGTATGGGTCGGTTAAGATTGGAAATCAAGTTTGAAAATGTGTACCCGGGTATACATACGTACCCAGGGGCGGACGTAATGGGAATGTGGCCCCGACACTTTTCAAAAAGTTTTTTTTTTTTTATCGTAATCTGCTAATATTGTATTGAATATGGCAATTTATCATATTCATTAATTAAACACATAAACACCCTGACACTTTAACTATAAAATATACATGCTCCAAGTCAGGAACCGTTACATTAGTGCATTTCACAATTATTTTATGTTTTTTAGCAAACAAAAGGTCCAAAAAAGATTTGATTCTACGCCCCGGGCCTCTTTCAAATATCCTAGAAACGCCCCTGGTACCCGCCAAAATAATAATATTAATACTCATTACAAATGTCTTGCTCTAATCTTCCCATTCATTTATTACTATACGTACATATTAATTTGCGTCCATATGTTGAAGACATCTGGAAATCTGCTAGATACATTGTGTGTTTAGATGTACTATTTGTTTACAGTACAGTAACATTTGGCAAAACTATCATGCATTAGATCACAGGATTTGGTATCCATTTTTCTTTTTCAAAACTTCACTTCAGATCAAGATTGACCAGACAACAGCAAACCTTCAAGCATAAATACATGTCCTACTGTTATAGAATATTCCTATTGCTCTCGGAATGTACAGCTCTGAATTGGCGTGAAACGTTATATTCGATTGCATTTTTGGTGACAATATTTTAGAAAATGCCTGTTTTCAATTTTTTGAAAATTGCACTAAAATTTTCATAATAGCATGAATGGTGCTGTATGCTACGCGTATTTTTTAAGATCGAAGTTGAATACAAGTTCATCAGTATATAATATATGCCCAATAAATTAAAAGCTTCAACAACATTTGAGGAACAGATATATCGACGATACCCGGAATCGAAGTCATGTCTGTCAGTGTTGTTTTACCCTAGAAAGCAACACGTTAGCCATCCCACATGACACATTCAATGTCCTCTCATCCAACTGCAGGCACACACATAAATTAACAACACATAGACAAACAGGTAAATGCATCAAACAATATAGAATATTTTCGTTTAACGGCTAATTTACACATTATCTTACCTCGGGGGGTAAAACCCCGGTAGTTTGAGTCGATCCTGTCTGTGCCATTTTTACGCGTTACAATAAAGACAAAAGTAGATATTGAATATACAAGTAAAATTATCCTTCAGTGTTATCAGTTTTATTGTAAGATGAAAGTCGCGGCATCGTGACAATCAAGAAACAGCAGCAAACCCGTCGCCTTCGTCGCTACATCTTATAGAGCACGCTTTCAACACGCAAACATGGCTCCGTCTTGGTGTTTCGTGAATCGTTTTGATTGGTGAATATTGCCGACAAGTAGAGGGAGATAACTACAAAAGCTAAAATAAAGGTTGCATGTTACTAACAATTATGAGTCTACGCTGTATTTGTCAAATCTATTAAAAAAAATAAAAAAAAAATCAAAATTAATACTTACTGATAAACGAAATACATTTATAATTTATCGTCCGATTTCGTGTTTTATTATTTTTATTTTACAGCTATAAAAGTCAGAAGTATTTTTGGTATTTTTTAATGTATTTGTAGATGTATCCTATTAAAAGTTAAAATGTGTAGTGAGTAAACTTAAAATTCCTTTTGAAAAAGAACACAATTATTTCAATCATAAAACCATTTTTTAAAGTTATTATAAAAATAACCATTTTTTTCTAATGATAATTAACCAATCATGAATTCTTATTTTGTGAACTATTATCAATCTTATATATATATATATAGTTTAAAAAAAATTGGGCTCTGATGTAGAACTGCGTCCTCGTCGCAGAGCCTGGTAACATTCTAATAGAATGGCGAAGAGTTCTACTTGATAACGACATAGATTGACAGAGTGATGTCCCCTTAGCACGGGTACGGGAGTAAACAAAACTCCCCGCGATCCTCGCCCGCGATCACAACAAAGTCAGAATTTCATGTGAAATATGTCGTTTATTTCATTGAAACTTACATAATTATAAACAGTAAGGTATTTTGTTCTATATATCTGAAAATAACATGTTAATTTTCACTCAATATCTAATTATATATGAAAAACCGTGATTTTCACGGTTGACTGCGGCGTACAAGTTTTACCCCCTTGAAATAAACATTATCGTCAATTTCTAAATTATTAGATGATAAATTTACATTTTTGTAAGTGTCACATTTAGAAAATAATGTTTGAAATTATTGTATAATTTTATAAAAAATATAAACGATCGCGTTAATGAGATATTAAAATATCTCTATATGCCTGGTACGGGGTTTTGGGACGGGAGCGGGAGCGGGGTACACGATTTACCTACCACCTTGATAGTTGTTGATCATGATTCATCCAATCACGTTAAAAAATAGGAAATGTATGTTTACACATAAACATGTTTTATATGTCATAAGTGTTTTTTTTTTTTTTTTATCTTTATTTTAGTTTTATTTTATCTATCAATTGAAGGGAGACCGGGGCAACTTTGGCGGCGGGGTTTCATGTTCGGTTACACCTGATATATTGGGTCAAAAATTTGGGAGCAAATATTAACAATTTTGAGGATCTTAGAAGTTCGCTTGACTGGACCAGAAACGTTATATTCAAACTGTTAGGGGAAAGTCATTGAAAATCTCAATTATATAATACCAAATATGTGTATTATTGATATACTAAATAGGCTTAACCAATGGAATATGGAACGCCAAATTAACATATTTAATTACTTGTACCTACATGTGTATCTTCAAATAATTGAAGATAATAGTGCAATTAATTGAAGATAGGTTCAATTCAATTGAAGATAGGTTCAATTCAATTGAAGATATGTTCAATTCAATTAGAGATATATTCAATTCAATTGGGAATGTGTTGTTTTTGTACCTAGGTTCAATTCATTTTTACCTAGGTTCAATTCAATTGAAGATATGATCAATTCAATTGGAGATAGGTAAAGTTCAATTGGAGATAGGTACAAATAATTGTACATATCTTTAATTATGTAAAGATAGGTACAATTGAATTGAACTTACCCTCAATTATTTGTATCTTTCTTCAATTGAATTGTCCCTATCTTCAATTGAATTGTCCCTATCTTCAATTGAATTGTACCTATCTTCAATTATTTGAAAGGTGCAATTATTTGTATATATGTTTATTTGGCGTTCTATATATTTGCGGACTTTTGTTAACATGAAGCCTATAGCTTTGACGTTCATTCGTCGATCGCTGTAATATACGATTTAATTAATATTCGGGACAAGTTCGGCCAATAGCTGAAAAGTCGTGACAGTGGCGGGAAAATCTGATGACGTCATAATAGTGCTGGACCAAACTTACTCCAGACTGTCTGTCCGAACTTGTCACAATGCAGGTTATAACTTCTGCTGTAGGAAGGAAACCTTGGTTATAACTTCTGCTGTAGGAAGGAAACCTTGGTTATAACTTCTGCTGTAGGAAGGAAACCTTGGTTATAACTTCTGCTGTAGGAAGGAAACCTTGGTTATAACTTCTGCTGTAGGAAGGAAACCTTGGTTATAACTTCTGCTGTAGGAAGGAAACCTTGGTTATAACTTCTGCTGTAGGAAGGAAACCTTGGTTATAACTTCTGCTGTAGGAAGGAAACCTTGGTTATAACTTCTGCTGTAGGAAGGAAACCTTGGTTATAACTTCTGCTGTAGGAAGGAAACCTTGGTTATAACTTCTGCTGTAGGAAGGAAACCTTGGTTATAACTTCTGCTGTAGGAAGGAAACCTTGGTTATAACTTCTGCTGTAGGAAGGAAACCTTGGTTATAACTAATGCTGTAGGAAGGAAACCTTGGTTATAATTTATGCTGTAGGAAGGAAAGGGCACATTCGACTCTCAATCTCCCGACAGAAAGAAAGAAATGATTCTTGAGATACGGACGTGTTTGTCTTTTTTAATGATTGATGAGTTGATAGGTATGTACAATATTTCTTTCAAATGGTATATTTTGAATATCCACATAACTTTAACAAATGCTATTAATGTAGTCAAGAATGAAGAATGAACTTGCACTTGTCTTCCATAAGGCTATGTAACCTGGAAAAAAACTTGATAATGTGAAGCAATCTCAACAGGGTTTTGATACAATGCAGTTTGGGGATCGAGAAAAGAAAACACCTGCTGCTATCGTAAGAGGCGACTAATGTGAGAACCCCTGCAGATTGGGGATTTACTTTTGTGCCCTTTACTTGGGGACACAAAAGCGATTATAAAAAATCTGCTGCACCTATTACAATTATTGGAATCTTTGTATTTCTCTCTACTTCTAACTACCTTTTATTTCCTAGTGCCTTGCTTGGCAATACCTCACTTTTGGCTTCAATGTTGAACGTTCGCCCAGGCGAGGAGGGCATTTGGTCCTGCCCACAGGCCGGGACACACCAAAGTCCTTAAAATGGTAGTTGTGATTCACTGTTCAACGTTCAGCAGGGGTAATGGCAACAACAGGTTAACCCGTTATCAGTATAATGTGACCGGGCAGAATGCTGTGCTGGGTTCTTTCGGCATGGTATTTCAGTGAGATAGCACTATAAAGTCGACATCAGATACGCGCTATCACAACGAGGCAAGTACACCAACATACCCTGTCTCCGACACACATACACACATGCATGCTTACACATTACACATGGAGGCACGTCCTTAAAAATGACCTTAGCTGTTAATAGGACGTTAAACAATATAAAGCCAAGCCAAATATGAGATATCTTATATGCGATATGAGATATCTTATATACGATATAAGATATCTTATATACGATATAAGACATCTTATATACTATATGAGATATCTTATATCGTATATTAGATATCTTATATCGTATATTAGATATCTTATATCGTATATACGATATAAGATATCTTATATCGTATATAAGATATCTTATATACTATATGAGATATCTTATATAATATTTAAGATATCTTATATACTATATGAGATATCTCATATAATATATAAGATATCTTATATACTATATGAGATATCTCATATAGAAATTAAATGAGATATCATATATAAGTATATAAGATATCATATATACTATATAAGGTATCTCATTTAATTTTCTATATAAGATATCTCATATTTTATATAAGATATCTTATATAATTGAAATCTCGTTGCTATATAAGATATCTGATATAGAATGAGATTTCGTGGCATTAAAAACCAGAAACTAATTTCTCCCCCGAGAATCATTCGGAGCACATTCAGGATTGCATTGGGCGCCACTGTCCTTTCATAGATGGAATCTGCTGTATTTTCCCTAGGCCTAGCTCGCCTTGTCTCTCTTATAGCGGTCAAAGCAGAGGCTGCCATTTCCCGCACTCTTGAATTGGGCTCTTACATAATGGCGGCGACAGGAACACGTGTTGTTACAACAAGCCTACTGTCCCTACGTAGATCCTCGAGATATTCCGGACGGGGAGACTTCATTTCCGACATTTTGTTAAAATCTCGTTCCTATTTAGATATCTTATTTAGTAACGAGACTTAAATTATATAAGATATCTTATATAGCTATATGAGATATCTTATATATTATATAAGCTATCTTATATAGAAAATAAAATGAGATATCTTATATACGATATAAGATATCTTATATATTATATAAGATATCTTATATAGCATCTCATTTAATTTCTATATAAGATATCTCATATAGTATATAATATAAGATATCTCAAATACTATATAAGATATCTCATATACTATATGAGATATCTTATATACGATATAAGATATCTTATATAGTATATAAGATATCTCATATGCTATATAAGATATCTTTTTTTTTTTTTTGGAATATAGGATCGACATTGCTCCTTGAATAAATGTTAAGTTGGCTTGCCATATGAATGAGCTTATATTCCAGCACAAATACCACTCCATGTTGCCATTCAAGGATATTCATCCGAGACATTGCCTCCAATTTTCTTTTCAAAGACCTGGCACGAGTTAGTATTCCAAGGTGCTAGGACCGGTCAGCGTTGTTTTAAACATTTTGAAATAATATTACATCTCACCTGAAGCATTTCATCTTTAAAGGCATTTTTTAGTTTGGAACATG
Source organism: Mizuhopecten yessoensis (assembly GCF_002113885.1). Lineage (NCBI taxonomy): Eukaryota > Metazoa > Mollusca > Bivalvia > Pectinida > Pectinidae > Mizuhopecten > Mizuhopecten yessoensis. Next base: position 1,833,148 of record NW_018406397.1, read on the forward strand.
TAATCAGCAATTTCGTTTTCGTCTACGGGGTCATAACCTTTTCAAGTGGTTGTGTGTGTTGTATAAGTTGTCTGTTTTGACTACGCCTTATCTTGAAAAACATCATCACCATCAGCATCATCATCATCATATGAAAAATCATCCTCATCATTATCACCATCACCATCAGTTAATAGGGTTTCTTGTAGAATTTAATTTGAAATGTATGAGACTTTCTTAAGATATTTAACAAACTTGAGGTAAAATCGGAGCACGAATAAAACTAAAACAACTATGTATTATATATACGCGTTATATACATAGAGGATACCAGTTGAATACTATGTATGTTTCACTTATATTGGAGAATGCCAATAATTTTTCACAAGTGTTATTTCATAATTGCAGTTGTACTTTCATTTTTGCATACTTTCAGATTACAAAATAATGTTTATTATAACGTTGATATGTTAACCTATATTTTCCATTCTATGACAATTTGTAATTAGTTTCACAAAATAGAAAAAAAGGAAAGGAAAAGAGATATCTTTATGATGAAATTAGCTTATGAAATAAGCTATTTTGTAGAAACAACGAAATTTATTAAAACAAGAAATGAGCTCTGTTCAATTCCAAGAGAAAGAAGTTCATTACTTAAATTATCAATAAGATAAGTCATTACATTGTAAAGAAAGGCAAATCGACATTACAAACATGCACATCTATGTGTAAAACAACAGATTTCCTTTCATAACGAATGGAAATGTTGTATTGAAAAATTGAACGTAAAGGAAAATTGACAATACGTTCATCGCAAAATATGAATATTATTAAACATATCTTGAGTAAGACAGTGCGTATTATAAAACTCATTAAACATCTACAACAAATCAAAACAATATTTGATGGAATAATGCTTTTAGACTTACAAATGTAAGCTGCGTTTATTTATTGTACGAATTTATTATATTTGATAGCTATACTTTATTAAATCGAACAACACATTCTCTGATAATAACCTCTGTTTTACCTGCCTTTTATGTCGATTTCAATACAAAACCATGCTAACTTCGACAGATCTTCTTTAACAATTTGAAGAATGAAAAATAGTAGTCAAAACAAGTTCTAATTTTAATTGGAACCATTACAAAAGTCCACAAAACAGACCCGAATCGCAAATGCCATATTGGAAATAGTTTGCGATGCAGTAAAACACGTATATACTCAATTGTGACATAGAGATGGGCTGTTAACACAGCACCTTGGCGTACACTTATAAATATGTTAATCAATCAATCAAGAGGAAGAATGGTGACAACAAGAAAAGCAGCAAAAGCAAAAAGTCCCTAAACGGTAAATAAATTACATAAGAATTTAAAATGCAAAGCCTTAGCAGTTTGGATAATGTAGCAATATACAAGGGAAAACATAATATAATATCAGCAATCAAATACAATCTTAATACATTTCGTTTTAATTTAAATTTCCATTATTCAATGAGACATTTTATTCTTCATCTATTTAGCAAACAGAGCGGTGAAAATATATTGCAATGATAAGCCATCAACTTTGACGAATAGTCTTATAAATGGACCCAATTTCATATTTATCAGAGTAAATTCAAAAGAAGACTCCACCCAATTATATTGACCAACAATGTTCGGTCAAACAACATTTTACCAGAGTCGTTTGATTCTGATGATACCACAGTACCAACTCAATATTACTCTCATCATTTGATCGTTACATCACTTACTAAACCGAATCGATACTTTCCTAGGTTAATATTTAGGTTAGTTTATCCATTCCATCTGTTGTCATTTCGACCACTGATCACATCAGCCATGACAAAATAAAATAAAAAGTAATCCTACGGCCTATCCACATCATACAAATTGCATACAAAAACTATGAAAAATATACCAAACTGTGAAAAACGGATGAAGACACACACAAATGATTTTATGATAACAAAACAAACAGTTGTGCATTAAAATAATAATAATAATAATAATAATAATAATAATAATAATAATAGGTTTTATCAACAACAATGTAAAGTTGAACATGGCTAATCCAGCTACTATTGAAACGGTTGTCTCGCTATCCCACCTCCTCATTCCAGCCACCAGTACGTTGCCCCAGTATAAAACATTATTTTATAATTACCAGCTACCACTAATATGGTTGGTTGTACATCTATCAAGCTTTACCAATCTAACTACAACTTATATAAGTTGCCCCAGTATAAAACATTGTTTTATAATTACCAGCTACCACTAATATGGTTGGTTGTACATCTACCAAGCTTTACCAATCTAACTACCATTTATATACGTTGTCCTGGTATAAAACAATGTTTTATAATTACCAGCTACCACTAATATGGTCGGTTGTACATCTACCAAGCTTTACCAATCTATCTACCACTTATATACGTTGTCCCGGTATAAAACATTGTTTAATAATTACCAGCTACCACTAATATGGTTGGTTGTACATCTATCAAGCTTTACCAATCTAACTACCATTTATATACGTTGTCCCGGTATAAAACAATGTTTTATAATTACCAGCTACCACTAATATGGTTGGTTGTACATCTACCAAGCTTTACCAATCTAACTACCACTTATATACGCTGCCCCAGTATAAAACATTGTTTTATAGTTACCAGCTATCACTAATATGGTTGGTTATACATCTATCAAGCTTTACCAATCTAACTACCACTTATACGTTGTCCCTGTATCCAGCCTCCTTAATGTAGCCAACACTAAAACTATTGTCCCACTATCAAGCCTTGATAATCCTGCCCCTCAAACTAATACAGCAACCCCGTGAATCCAGCTCTCAAAACTTCAGTTGTCCTACTGTTCAGCCCGTGATCTGGGGCACGACTTGACATTTTCTTCTACATTTTATCCTAAAATTATCTGATGAGAACAAAAATGTACTTGATTGTCGAGACTGTACCTTATATACATGACTATGATTGTTAATTTAGAATATATTTTATATTACAACCTAAAACAACTTACAACACTAAATTACCCTTTTTTAATATTATGCTAAACTATTTTAAGTGTACATACATGTTATTGTGAATACAAAATATAATAAAATGGGTGCACAATATACGTTAATTTCATAATATTTAAGACAATATGTTTGAATAGCTTGCCTCATTGCAAGTGTGCTAAACAGAGCAGTAGCTGCTGATAGGACTGAAAATCAAACCAAACAAAACAAGACCAATTAATTCCTCACAAACAAATATGAGTCAGTGGTTTCTGCTTCATGCTCACGTACATGTAGAACATTTCTCTGTTTTCATCAAGTCTTGTGTCATTACATACAGACAAAAGAGATAATCCATACAAATAGGGATTATTTTTCTACATTATTGCTAGCACAATCTCAGCGTACATCATGAGCACTATTCGAATTGTTCTGCTAATTTAAATGGTTTCATTGTCTTGCCACGACAGAACCATCCGAATTCACTTCGTACGAATGTGTCACGCATGGTTCATCTCTAACATGTTTGCATTGTATTGGGTCTAAACATGTGCATGTATCAGTTTGAACGCAAAAACGCAGATGACTACGAATTTCTATCTGATCGAAAAGTGCCCGTAAACCATCTTCCTTTCCATTTCTGATATATATAATGTCATTGAGCACAAATGGTCCACAGTCCCAATTTGAAATTTGATTTTGTACTGGAAATTTATGTACCGTCAGTGTAGTGCCTGGGCGGAGATTGAGAAGCTTTGCAATAAGTCGCAGCGTATGTTGATTTATTTCATTATTTTTCCGATGGAGATGATCAAAAATAGTGACATGCACCTCATTGCCAATTATTGTATTAATCTGGACAGCAATGAAATGACCAAGACGACCATTCAAATCACCGCGACTTCTTGCATCTTCATATACAACAAAGACCCCCATTTCGCTGGTGGTCAGAATTGGACATGGTCGTGGCAAATCAATATTGGAAAATACCTTGCACCCCCGTAACAGAGGAAACAAATCCAAAAAAGTCTGCATTTCCTCAACTGATAATGGCAGAGAATTTAAACTTTCTACCAAACCTTCTTTTGATGAAGACGGATCAGGGATATTTACATTGAAGAAATCCTGCTCTGACATGCTTATACACAAACATCCTTTATCATATCTAGTAACTACAGACATGACTGCTGATGGACAGATAGCCTCTGATCGAGACATACAAGATGTATCATTCGGTGTCGCTTCGTCCTCACCAGATGCGTCGGAACACACATGTGCTGTTCTTGGAAAGGCCTGTTGTTGAGTTGTTGAAGTTGCATTCCATGTAAGCGACTGCTGATGTCTACCGGTAGCAGGATGTTCAGCTAACACCTCGTTGTCCTCAGTGTTATTTGTTGTGATGCTTTCCTATAACAAAATAAAAACAAAATGTAAAAGGTATGAGAATGTCAATAATTTTAAAGAAGAATTTTCATTGATTTAAGCCTTATTGCCACGCATTTCTATTTATGAAGCATTAACAACTTTAAATAGCATGTAGTGCAATGTATTTTGAATCAAGTTGGTTACCTGGTTGGCAAAATCTCTTACAGCACGACGCATTCGACGTTCTCCTTTAACTTCTAGCAGGTAGGCACAATTGGGAGAGCGACAAGCGTGCAATTTCCATAGCTTCATTGTACGATCAAGACAATCCAAGATGATACCACATGAAAAACACCTCAGTTGTGCTCCGGGTCCTGTGAACAAAACAAAATTAAACACATTTTACTGAAACATGCTCAAGGCATCCAAAACGTGTTAATTATTACGTTTATTAATGCACTCAACGCTAGTTTCAATAGGTCCATCTAAGAATATTTTTGGTAATAATATCACTTTTAATAGTTACTTTCTTGATATTGCCTGAAACAGACCTAGGTGATAACCCGGAGATCAAGGAGTTCTAGGTAATTTTAAACCTTTACTAAGTGTTTTTTTTATCGATGTCTAAGGAAATTGATTTTATGATATCGTTACATTAAACAATCTAAAGTAAAGGAGGAGTGCCAATTTGTGCCTTCTGGTGGCTATCACCGATAAGTTTGTTTTTGTATATACAAACGGAAGGAAGAATTGTTGACATAATTAAGCGAATAAATAAAAAATAACATCTAGTTTAAAAAAAGAAGAAGAGGCCATTAGAGATTTTGATCCCCCACTTTACCCCCTCATATCTCGGAATAGTCTCCAATCTGACCTTAATTTCATGTCATATTATGATGGCATAACCCCAAGGTATGTATATACATGTACAAAAAATAAAACTTGTCGGTGATAGCCACCAGAAGGCACAAATTGGCATACCTCCTTTCAACATATTTACATGCTATTTAAATTTCCGAAATTGGTCAAACCAATTTAACTTATTATCACAGTTCCTTACCCTATGTAGAGATAACCGTGTTGCATCAATGCCTATCTAATGTGACGTTTTAATGCAAACGAAATTGTTTGTGTTAATTGTTAAGAGTTCCAAGTGTGAAGAGTATGCATTATGTTTTCATGATGTGTTTCGGGAAACACAATTTACAAACGTTTACTTATATCTCACCTCAATACCTATTTTTCATCAAACGTTGATAATTGTACACAAAACCAGCGCTAAATACTAGGAAAGAGAAATTTATAATTTTGTTGGATTTTCTTACCCAAAATCTGTTTCATAATATGTCAGCAAGACTGAAACATACCAGAGTAATACAATCCAGCTTCTACAAGACGACCCTTCAATGCCTGGAGATCGGGGGCATGCTCATACGACCGTACTCGTGTGTAATAGTTGCTGAAATCTTGACGTTTTGGGCGCACATCTGGATTGACCATGGATTCAACTTGAGGACACATATTATTATAATTAATACAAGAGGCCCAAGAGGGCCTGTATCGCTCACCTGAATATTTAAGCGGTCATAGCAAAATATTCTCATTAAATATTATATTGCACTATAAATATTTCCCTCGCAAACTTTGTTGGCTCCATCTGTTGAAACTACCAGCAAAATATTATTATAAGATTCTATGCTTTTTGATTCTTCTTCAGAAGTTGCTTGACATATTTTTCCCTGTGATCTTGTAAGTAGGTCAATGTCATTTTCCTTCTCAAATTGGTTAGCTCTATTCCAAAAAGCTACCAGCCAAATCTTATGAATCCATTCCTTTTAGTTCTCAAGAACAAATCCATTAAAATGTTGTTGACCTCTGTGACCTCTAAAGTAGGTTGAGGTCATTTTCATTTGCAAACTTTGGTGAGCTCTATCCCGGGAAGTCACCAGCCAAATATTATAATTTTATGCCTTTTAATTCTTCAGAAGAAGCTGTTTGAACTGTTTGACATATTTGAACGCTGTGACCTTGAAAGTAGGTCAAGGTCATTTTCATTCGCAAACTTTGTTTGGCTCTTTCCCAGGAAGCCACCTGCCAAATATTAAGATTTTATAACTACCAGTTCTTCAGAAGAAGTCGTTTAAAGTGTTTGACATATCTGCCTCATGTGACCTTAAAAGAAGGTCAAGGTCATTTTCATTCTCAAACTTTGTTCGGCTCTTTCCTAGGAAGCTACAAGCCAAATATAGAGATTATATACCTTTCAGTTCTTCAGAAGAAGTCGTTTGAAGTGTCTGACACATTTGACTCCTGTGACCTTGAAAGAAGGTCAAGGTCATTTTCATTCTCAAACTTTGTCGGGCTCTATCCAAGGAAGCCATCAATCAAAAATAAAGATTCTATACCTTTCAGTTCTTCAGAAGAAGTCATTTGAAGCTTTTGACATATATGACCCCTGTGACCTTGAAAGTAGGTCAAACTAGTTTTCATTCTCAAACTTTGTTGGGCTCTATCCCAGGAAGCCACCAGCCAAATATAAAGATTATATACCTTTCAGTTCTTCAGAAGAAGTCGTTTGAAGTGTTTGACACATTTGACCCCTGTGACCTTGAAAGAAGGTCAAGGTAATTTTCATTCTCAAACTTTGTTGGGCTCCATCCAAGGAAGCCATCAGCCAAATATGAAGATTCTATACCTTTTAATTCTTCAGAAGAAGTCGTTTGAAGTTTTTGACATATTTGACCCCTGTGACCTTGAAAGTAGGTCAAACTAATTTTCATTCTCAAACTTTGTTGGTCTCTATCCCAGGAAGCCACCAGCCAAATATAAAGATTCTATACCTTTCAGTTCTTCAGAAGAAGTCGTTTGAAGTGTTTGACACATTTGACCCCTGTGACCTTGAAAGTAGGTCAAGGTCATTTTCATTCTCAAACTTTGTTGGGCTCTATCCCAGGAAGCCATCAGCCAAATATGAAGATTCTATACCTTTTAGTTCTTTAGAAGAAGTCGTTTGAAGTTTTTGACATATTTGACCCCTGTGACCTTGAAAACAGGTCAAGGTCATTTTCGTTCTCAAACTTTGTAGGGCTCCTACCAACGAAGCTTTCAGCCAAATATCATGACTCTAGGCCTGTCTCTTCAGAAGAAGTTGTTTAAAGGAAAAGTTGACGGACGAGGACGGACGGACGGACGGACGGACGGACGGACGGACGGACGGACGGACGGACGGACGGACGGACGGACGGACGGACGGACGGACGGACGGACGGACGGACGGACGGACGGACGGACGGACGGACGGACGGACGGACGGACGGACGGACGGACGGACGGACGGACGGACGGACGGACGGACGGACGGACGGACGGACGGACGGGAGGACGGACGGACGGACGGACGGACGACGGACGCCGCGCCACGGCATAAGCTCACTTAGCACTTCGTGCCAGGTGAGCTAATAACTTAAAGAATAGTGTAAATATAATTATAAAAAAATAACCACGATGATGAGATTCTGTTCTTGTTATCGTTACTTTATTTTAAGAATAGATATAATAATATTTATTAATTCCATTTATGAAATACAAATATGATAAACGATTTCATAAACGTATTGTTTTATACATAAAACGGTATTAAGCTAGAACGACACTTTGATTGAGAATAATAAATTGTAATAAACTAATTGTAAACGAATTTACCTCAATGGGCCTGCACCGCTCATCTGTATATTTAAGCAACCGATATTCTCAAACAAATAATATATGATAATAGGGTTGGGATGTCAGTTATAACCTAAGGGCCAAGTCACCAGAGGCAAACTTGACCAAGGAACGAATCCTGGTAGCATGACTGAGTTCGTCTCTTCATTCCCGGTGAAAATTAGACAAATTCTAAGGCCCGAGGTTGACCAGGGAACAATGCTGGTAGCCAGACTGCTCGAAAAGTGTGTGTGTGTGTTGAGGGGGTGTGGGTGGTGCCCTCACGTTATAAAATACTGATTCCCCTTAGCATAATGATGGTTCTGGCCAAATTTAGGCAAATTTCTTTCAATCTTACTCATGAAGTATGTTAAAATAGAGGGGGCAAGGTAGCATGAGCAGCACAACCTCTGTTTACACAACCTTGCATTCTCTGGCTTAAACTAAATCTCATACTCCAGACCAAATCTTGTGAAAATTCCTTGAGCATTGACTGGTACTGGAGAATGATATTTTAAAGTTTAACATGATCCCCCCCCCCCCCC
>NW_018406397.1:1845516-2044674 GCF_002113885.1 Mizuhopecten yessoensis
TTTATCATTTCTGCTGTGGCCAGTGGCCTCTTTGTTGACATTATTGTCATCATCTCTTGAACGATTTTTACTTGTGTCTTCTCCAGAATCTGATCTGGCATCAGAAATTTTGTTGCAGTTCATTTTGCCGTTTGTTGTTTTGATGTTAGTGTCAGAGTCCACTGGATGCTCCCCAGATTTACTTTTGACGCATGTTCTTGATGGGTGCTGTCCTGTGTGTCGTTTACCATTTCTTTGCGGTTTCATCTTACAGTCCGAACTGTTCGAATGGCCTTTTCCATTAAACTGTTTCTCATCTCGCAATCTTTCGGCATTTTCCCCTTCACTACTAGTTGCACATGCAGATCTGTTTTTGTCATCAATTCCTCCGCCGCTATTACGTCTTGTTTGGCATACTAAGGATTTCCCAGAACTTATGCCACTGTTGTCGTTGTTTTCATTAGGATCGTCGTTGTTTCCTACAGCTCCGTTATTTCTGGAGTCTCTTTGACTAGTTTCAGTTTCTGTCTCATCTTTATCATTTCTGCTGTGGCCAGTGGCCTCTTTGTTGACATTATTGTCATCATCTCTTGAACGATTTTTACTTGTGTCTTCTCCAGAATCTGATCTGGCATCAGAAGATTTGTTGCAGTTCATTTTGCCGTTTGTTGTTTTGATGTTAGTGTCAGAGTCCACTGGATGCTCTCCAGATTTACGTTTGACGCACGTTCTTGTTGGTTGCTGTCCTGTGTGTCGTTCACCATTACTTTGAAGTTTCATTTTACAGTCCGAACTGTTCGAATGGCCTTTTCCATTAAACTCTTTCTCAAGTGGCAATTTTTCGGCATATCCCCCTTCACTACTAGTTGCACATGAAGATCTGTTTTTGTCATCAATTCCTCCGCCGCTATCACGTCTTCTTTGCCATACAAAGGATTTCCCAGNCATAGGCAAAAATACGGTATTACCCATGACTTTTATCTTTATTAGAACAACTTTTAAGACGTCTTCGGTTCGTAAGAAAATCGTGGTGCAAGTTTAATCATACGTGGCTCTAAGATGGAGACAAATAGGCCAATTGTTTAGAAATAACCTAAATAGAGTTTAACGTATCGACATTTGTTAGAATGATACAAACATAAAAAAATAATAAAATCATATAATTTCTACTTACTGATTCAGTCGCGAGGTCCACTGGTTGTAGTTCTGTTGAGGCATCTGTATGTTTTTCATCCAAACGGCTTTGCTCAGGGTCCTGACCAGTAGGATGATACTCATTTCCAATAGGTCCGTTATATTTGGAGTCTTCTGGACAAGATTTAGTTACTGTGTCATCTTTTCCGTCATTTCTTTGGTCAGAGGCTCCCTCATTGATCGTATTGTCATCATCACTTGAAGGCCTTCTCCTTGCACTTTCTTCAGGGTCAGATCCATCACCTGAAGAATTGTTTCGGTTCAGTTTGCCGTTTGTTGTTTTGATGTTAGTGTCAGAGTCCACTGGTTGCTCTCCAGATCTACTTTTGACACCGGTTCTTGAAGGTTGCTGTCCTGTGTGTCGTTCACCAATACTTTGCGGGTTCATCTTACAGTCCGAACTGTTCGAATAGCCTATTCCATTAAACTGTTTCTCATCTCGCAATATTTCGGCATTTTCCCCTTTACTACTAGTTGCACATGCAGATCTGTTTTTGTCATCAATTCCTCCGCCGCTATCACGTCTACTTTGCCATGCTAAGGAGTTCCCAAAACTTATGCCACTATTGCCGTTGTTTTCATTAGGATCGTCGTTGTTTCCTACAGCTCCGTTATTTTTGGAGTCTCTTTGACTAGTTTCAGTTTCTGTCTCATCTTTTTTATCATTTCTGCTATGGCCAGTGGCCCCTTGGTTGACATTTTTGTCATCATCTCTTGAACTATGTTTACTTGTGTCTTCTCCAGAATCTGATCTGGCATCAGAAATTTTGTTGCAGTTCATTTTGGCGTTTGTTGTTTTGATGTTAGTGTCAGAGTCCACTGGATGCTCTCCAGATTTACTTTTGACGCATGTTCTTGATGGGTGCTGTCCTGTGTGTCGTTTACCATTACTTTGCGGGTTCATCTTACAGTCCGAACTGTTCGAATGGCCTTTTCCATTAAACCCTTTCTCAAGTGGCAATTTTTCGGCATATCCCCCTTCACTACTCGATGCAAATGAAGATCTGTTTTTGTCATCAATTCCTCCGCCGCTATTACGTCTTGTTTGGCATACTAAGGATTTCCCAGAACTTATGCCACTATTGTCGTTGTGTTCATTAGGATCGTCGTTGTTTCCTACAGCTCCGTTATTTCTGGAGTCTCTTTGACAAGTTTCAGTTTCGGTCTCATTTTTTTTATTATTTCTGCTGTGGCCAGTGGCCTTTTTGTTGACATTATTGACATCATCTCTTGAACGATTTTTACTTGTGTCGTCTCCAGAATCTGATCTGGCATCAGAACATTTGTTGCAGTTCATTTTGGCGTTTGTTGTTTTGATGCTAGTGTCAGAGTCCACACTGTTTCTCATCTCGCAATCTTTCGGCGTTTTCCCCTTCACTACTAGTTGCACATGCGGATCTGTTTTTGTCATCGATTCCTCCGCCGCCATCACGTCTTCTTTGCCATACAAAGGATTTCCCAGACCTTATGCCACTATTGTCGTTGTGTTCCAGAGACCACTGGATGCTCTCCAGATTTACTTTTGACGCATGTTATTGATGGGTGCTGTCATGTGTGTCGTTTACCATTACTTTGCGGTTTCATCTTACAGTCCAAACTGTTCGAATGGCCATTGCCATTAAACTCTTTCTCATGGGGGAAATTTTCGGGAAAACCCCCTTCTCTAATAGATGCACATGAAGATCTGTTGGTGTCATCAATTCCTCCGCCGCTATCACGTCTTCTTTGCCAAACTAAGGAGTTCCCAGAAATTATGCCACTATTGTCGTTGTGTTCCAGAGACCACTGGATGCTCTCCCGATTTACTTTTGACGAATGTTCTTGATGGGTGCTGTACTGTGTGTCGTTTACCATTACTTTGCGGGTTCATCTTACAGTCCAAACTGTTCGAATGGCCTTTTCCATTAAACTCTTTCTCATGTGGCAATCTTTCGGCATTTCCCCCTTCACTACTAGATGCAAATGAAGATCTGTTTTTGTCATCGATTCCTCCGCCGCTATCACGTCTTCTTTGCCATGCTAAGGAGTTCCCAGAAATTATGCCACTATTGTCGTTGTGTTCATTAGGATCGTCGTTGTATCCTACAGCTCCGTTATTTTTGGAGTCTCTTTGACTAGTTTCAGTTTCTGTCTCATCTTTTTTATTATTTCTGCTGTGGCCAGTGGCCTCTTTGTTGACATTATTTTCATCATATCTTGAACGATTTTTACTTGTGTCTTCTCCAGAATCTGATCTGGCATCAGAACATTTGTTGCAGTTCATTTTGCCGTTTGTTGTTTTGATGTTAGTGTCAGAGGCCACTGGATGATCTCCAGATTGACTTTTGACGCATGTTCTTGATGGGAGCTGTCCTGTGTGTCGTTCACCTATTCTTTGCGGTTTCATCTTACAGTCCGAACTGTTCAAATAGCCCTTTTCATCTATATTGATGGGTGCTGTCCTGTGTGTCGTTTACCATTACTTTGCGGTTTCATCTTATAGTACGAACTGTTCAAATAGCCCTTTTCATTGACGCATGTTCTTGATGGGTGCTGTCCTGTGTGTCGTTCACCTATACTTTGCGGTTTCATCTTACAGTCCGAACTGTTCAAATAGCCCTTTTCATCTATTCGTTCCTCATGTTTCAATATTTTGTCGGTTTTTCCTTCACTACTAGATGTACATTTAGATTCTATTTTGTAAGAAATTCGCCCGCCGCTTTCAGGTCTTAAAGAGTTTCCAAACCCTTTTTCAAAATTGTCGTTGAGCGCAGTCGGAAGATACTTGTTTTCAACAGCTCCGTAATTTTTGGAGTCTCTTTGGCGAGTTTTATTTTCTTTCTCGTCTCTTCCATTATGTTTGCTGTGTACAGTGACCCACTCGTTGGTACTACCGTCATCTTCACTTTTGTTTTTGCTTTTTCCGGGATCAGATCTTTCAGCCGATGAATCGTAATGATGCGCTATACTGTCAGTGTCAGAGTCTTCTGGTTGTTTTTCTGGGAACGTTCGATCAGATTGGGTACAACTTAATGATGCTTGCTGTAAGAAGCCATACTCATTGGTCGGTATCTTAATGTCTGATGCGTTGAAAAATCCTGTATTTGAAAGCATTCCATGTTGTAGCATGGCCTTGCAGCTATTTGTCATCTCTTTCTCATCATAGTCTTCCATCTCTATTTTACCGTAAGCATTCTGACAACTGACCTTGTCCTTTGTTTCTATATTATCAGAACAGTTTGATGACATATCGTTTTTTGTCGTGAAGCTGTTTCTGTTAGAAAGCAATAAATCCTGTTTATTATGTTTTCTTCGACCACCATTAGTTTCCGAATTCGCATCAAACTTGTATCCTTCTCTATTCGTTCGGTCAATTAGGGTGACTTCTTGCTGAATTCTATTTTCGATCCTTTCAGTATATGTACCTTGAGTACCTTCCCCCTGGTTTATGCAGGTGTCTCTTTCACAATCACACAATGTATTTCTCTCTTTGTCGGTGTGAAATGTATCCATTGAGGAATAGGAATTGATATAATGCATACTTTTAGCAGCTCTCCGTTGTGCATTCATTCTGTTCGAAACGCCACAAAATGTAATATGCTCTTTTTGGCTGCTTGGTGCTAGAAATTTGTGATAGTCTTGCTCTATTTCATTGACTGTGTTCTCTTCAATCGTGTTGAAGGCATTACATGCATTATCGGGGTCCCCTGATAGCCATTCTATGCCTGTTCTACGACCTCTCTCACCACTGATGTCACACGTTGGACTATTGTTTGCTTTATCACCTGCTTCTCTTGAATGCGATACATTTTCCCCATTGCCATATTCGTCGTTGTTGCAGTCAACACAGCTTTGACGAGAAAGGTCGATCATGCTCCTTTCATCCATTTTTGAGTCCTCTTTTTGTATCTCAGCAATAGTTACAATGTCTCCGACTTCAGTAATACATACGTGTTGTTGGGAGGTTTCATTGCTTTTTCCTTGATAAGTCTTCTCAAAATTCGGCCATTCCCCATCTAAGATTGTTTTTGGACGAAATATTCTGTAACATGATCTGCTTCTGTCGATCTCTGAGAAGTCTGACTTTTTACTGATGTCATTTTGCTTTCCTTCTATATAACTATACCTATGCTGTTTTTTCCTTCTGTTTTCATCTCCAAGACACAGTCTTTGCCTTGAAATTGTTCCCCAAATGCCAGCGTCAACAGCCGGTATCATATTGTTGATTGTGTATCTATCACCAATAGTTGATTCGTGCTGCTGTTCGTTGCTATATACTCCAACAAAACCAGGCCATGGTGTGTCATCATCGGAATAGGATTTTTCATAGACGACTGATGTCATGTCAGTATTGTGTATGTCTACTTCCTTAGTGTTACCGTTTTCATGCTGAACATTGCTTCTAATTTCACCTCCATGACGAGCTCCATGGTGGTGTGCAATTGAACCTGAAACGTCAGAGACGTTAAATATACTTTCTTAGCGAGGGAGAAAGTCACTTATGACTTTCCTCAAAAAACTGTTTGAGTTTGAATGCATTCGTACAAATGCAATTGTTTTGATCTCAGAAACAGAAATATATTTGTGTTCAATTGTGAACCCTCTTTGTATGATATCATGCTATCAGTTACAGAAACATTTTCAACAGTATTTTAATAATATGCAGGGAACTTTATTCTTACTGGAAATAAAGCTAAAATCCAAAGAATTCAGATGGTTTATCCGAAATATTTCTTTTTGAAATTATGACACTCTATCTTGTGATGCACTTGGTTTTGAAAAAGAATGTCCTAAGAAATTAATGAGAGACAGCTTCAATAGCTGAAAAAAGTTTGGAAATGCCGCTATCGTCATGAAAATTGGCAGTACACTCCTTGTATGCCAATTTACCAACATAAACCGTGGTACCACATGGATAAACATGTTAAACTGCATTTCAGGTTTATTATCTTAATTTCTGATACAATGTGATTGCTATCCCATCATAATTATTCCAACCAAGTTTGAATTATTTCCTGCAGAATAATGCACAAAACGTGCCAAAGAAGTGGCTAAATGTACCTTCACACTCACATGACTACAACTGGTTTTTTTAGAAGCGGTGAAAAAATCTCTGCAACTGAAAGGCCAAGGTGGCTTTATTGGATTTTCGGATCGGCTTATTACCTAAAAAATGCTGAACATTATTAACAAACTGTTCTAGTTTCTAAACTAACTTTCTATTAAATATATAGCACAAAAATTGTACACAATATAGATTTGATATTACATAAATTATTCGACAACAGGCCCATGGACCCTGACAGTCACATACAATGTAAAAGAAAAAGGTAATTTGTTGTTACAAAATACAAAAGCACTTTAGGACCTTTCCATTCATGAAGAGTATTTGATGTTAACATTTCGGCCGTACCACTAAGACACCCGGGGGTAAGTTAGGGTATGTTTTTCTTATAAAATCAAATTTCAATATTATGATGATAATTCAAACCAAGTTTGAATTAAAAACAAAGGAGAAAAATTCGAAATATACCCAGAAATGCTAATCATTAATATAAACTGTAGTATGGTTTACCCCCTCCGAATGGTAAATGGGTGACCGGGGGTATCGAAATTAGATCTTTTCCATCAATGAAGGGTATTTGATTCGAGCATATTTGGGTGTTACTTAGAAGATCGTTGATTTATTTTGCCAAATTGACCCCTTTTCAGCTTTGACTTCACCCCTCAGGCCCTGGGGATGAGTCAGGTTTTAAATTTTATATCACCAAACTGCAATCACATGTTGATAATTCCAACCAAATTTGAATTATTTGCCACCAAGAAAGTCAGCAAAAAATACCAAAAAGTGTTAATTCCCCTATATCAACTATAGTAACTTTATCCCCCTAGGAGCAATGGGTGACCTGGGGTTATGCAATTCACACTTTTGATAAAGTGCCTTAACACTTATACACCCATGAAGAGTATTTGATTCCAGCGTTTACGAGTCTGAAGAAGAACATTTGCTGAACTTTTAGCCAGTTTGATCGCGATTGGCTAAAAATGTGAATTCCCTAGATAGATTACATAGTAAACGTTAATTTACTTTTCATTAAGTTCAACAGATTGCCTAGGGTTTATAAAATTAACATTCTAGATAATAGTCTGTATCGATACAGACCATTTTATTCTAGCACATCAAAGTCTGAGGAAGTAGTTTTTTGCCATTTTCAACCTTTGGACCCTGCCACTTCCAGCCAAATGGTGGGCCCAATTATAACTTTCTGATACCATCAAATTGCCATCTCATTATGATTATCAAAACCAGTTTGAATACTTCTTATTTCAGCTTAACTTTTACAAGATAATGTGTTAATTGCTTTTCTTTTAAACAAGAATCCTAGGGGTACTGAGTCAACGGTCAACGGTCAACGGTCACCTGCGATCACCTGCGTTGTTATCAATAACTGTTATTGTTGTTGTGATATTGTCAGAAAAAAGGGAAATAATAAAATGATTATATAAGGTAATATAGTAAATTTACCCCCCTTCCTAGATAGGAATGAAAAAAACATGGGTTGTAAAATTCACATTTCGTTAAAGCACTTTAGGAACTTTCAACCGATAAAGAGGATTCTATTCTAGGATATATGGGTCTTAAGAAGAAGATTGTTGAAATTTGAGCCAGTTAAACCCTTTTTGGCCCTGCGCCTCCGGCCTTAGGGTTGAGTAAGGTTCTAACTTTTCAAACCATCAAGCTGTAATCACATGATGATAACTCCAACCAAGTTTGAATTATATCCCACAGAAAAGAAGCACGGAAAATAAACAGTTATACACAAAAGTGTTAATTCCCTACATAACTATAGCCAAAGTTTCCCCTCTCCTGGTGGAAATGGGTGATGCGGGAGGTAATGAAAGTTACACTATTGACAAATCGTCTAAAGCAGTTTCCTTCAATGAACAGTACTTGTTTGCAGCATATCTGGGTCGAGAGAAGAATATTGGTAAAATTTGAGCCAATTGAAACCCTTTAGACCCCACTCCCATGCTCTTCGGATGAGTCATACCATCAACTGCAATCACATGTTCTTAATTCCAACCAAGTTTGAATTACATCCCACAGAGAAGAAGCAAAATATATCCAAAAGTGTTAATTTCTTTAATATATAAACTTAGCTCCCTCCTTCTGGGAGAATGAGTGACCGGGGACAATGAAATCCGCAATTTTTATCGGCATCTACAGCTTGATACCTTTCATCCATGAAGAGTTTTTGATTTCTGGATATCTAGGTCTAAAGGAGAAGATTGTTGCCAATTTGAACCTATTCGCCCCTGCCCCTCAGGCCCCTGGAAGGGTGGGGGTAGATCCATATAATTCACATATTTGACTTGCCTATGACCATTGAACCTTTTGTTGCAAATTTTAATTAGATTTGGTTAAGTGGTTATGGAGAAGAGGTCAAAAATGATATTCGGTTAAGGACACCAAACGATAGACAAAAGACAAAATTGCGTTAATAAAAATTGCGTTAGGTCAACAGAGACCTAACAAACTGAAAGATATTTACCCACAACAGTAGTTTGGTTTGATGAACAAGGGCTTCCCTGGTTTGCTGAGCATAATTGAGTTTTTGAGCTGGTTTTGGTTGTTGGACTAGATGGCTTTGTTGTACACATTTGTTGTATTGAACTGGCTTGGGTGTTTTCACATATTTGCTTTGTGCGGCTATCCTGGAGTGTTAGACATGTGTTGATCTCTTCCATCAACCCATATTTGTCTGCTGATGATTCATTAATGTTCACAGTGACACTTTTGGATGCTTTACTTATCCTATTATCAGAAAGTTCCGATTTATACAGATCTGCACTTTGTATGTTGTTATTTGTGGATGTACTTTCAATGTCCCGATATAAATGTCCATTATTTAATGACAGCTTTGTCGTTGCAGAAACACAGTTCTCAAATGAAGTCATCTGTGAGATGTTATGAACACATGCTGTTTCCAAAGAATGACTTTCATCAGACTTCACTTTATCCCATACTGTAGTCACTTCCTGGTCCGTTTTTCTGCCGTTTTTCTCATTTTTCTGATTTTGATAATGCAACCAGGGAACATTTGGTTTAGGAGAGAGATGTCTTTCCTTTGTAAAGGTTTGATCTGACCTTTCGAGCTTATTCTGGCATGGTACGTTATTCTCCAATTCAGGCATGCTTGGGCTTTTGTCAATGGATATAAGAGAACACTCACAGCTTTGGCTAAGCAAAGAAATATCCGAAAGCACATTGTTTTCATTGTATTCTTCTTTACCGGTTTTTAGCATTCTGTTTACTTTTTCTGTGGACACAGTTGATACTAACGTAAGGTTTTTTGTACATTCGTCAGTATCCTCCTCTGGCTGCGCAACCAGTAATGTCTTATTTTTCTGGTCCTTGAATTGACAGTGTTCGGGTTCGGATACACACAAATCATTTTCTTCTGTACTAGAATGATGTTCAAAGTACGCACCCCTCGTGGTTGAAGGACAAGTATTTATTGTATCCTCTGTATATGTCTCTTGTATTGGATGAGTGAATCTCTCACTGGAAAGGAACAATTTTTTGAACCTTTTACCGATATACCTCTTTGCTCTATAAGCTATATGCATTTTTTTGCTTTCCGTTGTATCATCGTTTGAACTATTTCTAGCATGTTTGGCATTATGGAAACTTCTTTGTTCATTTTCACTTGGATAATCATCGCATATCTTACATTTCATAGAAGTCACTGCATCCTTCAATTCTGCATCGGCATGCTTGCTGTCATAGTAAGTGTCATCTTTTGAAACCAAAGGGTTCCCGGTTGTGTGCTTCATGGAAGAAACATAACATGTTTCAAGTTCCGTTACAGCAACTGATAAGTCATTCTGTTGAGAGTTTGCCACTTTCAAAATATCAGTATCTCTATGGCGACTACTAGAAGGACTAAAGTCACTGGACCATTGATCCTGGAAAGTTGGGGAAATGTTGTTAGGATTGTAGCACGTCCTATTTTTCTTTCTCTTCCACATGTCTTTCCACATATTGAGAGGTAGTCAAAAAACACCTTCAAGCTACACCAATTGTTTGTTCTTTATCTGAAAGAATAAATTTTATAATATCTTAAGCTCTTATTTAAAAGTATGAGTAATATAACTGTAAATAATTATGTAACATTTTTAACTAGTAAAATATTGCGCATTGTTTTCATTTTTTTGGTCAAAACAAGTCATCAAAGAGCTGGACACATAGGATGGGTATTGTTTCACACTGTATGGCTATTACACATCTATCCATGTAAGCAATATTTAGATAATTAGTGTATCCATGCATCATTGCGTTTTTTTATTTGATCTATATATATTTTCACAGGTAGGTCTACAATATTTAAGGTCATGACTATTCAAATGTTCTGTCTTTTGTTGCTTTGATACAATTTTTTATATTTGTATACATCACTAAATCATTGACATTTTTATCCATAAGCAACAAGTAGAATACCAACAATACAGTTATTTTTCAAACATCACTTATTCTAGAACTGTATCCCACGAGCGCATCAGATATACCTATACTATATTTCTTGTCAGTATTAGAGATATTTCCAGTGCAAATATGAATATGGATGAGGGCGCCTTTATTGTTGATTTACAAAAGTTATACAGGTATACGTATCGCATATAATGTTATTTTTCAGTTTACAATTTATTCTTATATATTGCGACTGAGAAACTTTTTTTTTCTAATTTTTCAAATAAAGACACACAGTGTACTAAATGGATGTCACCGAAATCGAACATTTAGGAAGTACCATGACATTTGTTTTAAATCAAAATAAGTATTCTGTGTAAACACTATGAAATAATTTATACAAATTAACGATATAAACATCTATTCAACCTAGTTATATGGAATGATTTCGTAATCGTTAAACAAATTCAGTTGTTTATTTTTACATGTGAAGCCATCTGTGAACCGAAAAGAAATTTTGGTGATGATAAAACATGCATAATACCAAACTGATCATGTAATTATTCCAATGTCAAAGTGTTAATGGAAATACACAAAACATATCTCAGTTTTAAAACATAATCCGATATAAATCTATCCAAAACAAATATGATTGTTTTTCCCCCACTATACACAGAATACCGACACATACATTTTCCAGTGTACCCAATTGATCTTATCGGTAATTACAGTAAGTATTCGACGATCGCTTTTATATTTATTGCCGCCATTTACGGGCTTTGCCGATTATTAACGAATGTCTTTTCCCCCTATATCCCTTCGACGTATTTCGGCGGAACAGGTATCAAACGACCTCAGAGTCAGGGTCAATTGGGAAAGTGTCGCATGAGCCATTATTTTAAAATAACTGGGTTGCATCCGAGCCAGCCAGTCGAGCATGTATTCACATATCAAAAATACGTATGTTTCGTCTTTTGTCCTGGAAAGACACTGCAGCATTGTGTTTCCCGATAGCATCATCATTATTGGACGCCATTTTGACAAGACTAACTATATGAGGTATACGCAAATCAGACGCTTGATGATCGATTTTGACACAAATTACCTCGACCAACTAGTGGTTTGACCAACGGGAAGTGTGTTGTAGGCCCTGACTTGTTTGGTTCATATTTGTTGACCGTTCATTTACAGAAAATGACGTTATTTGTTACTGGAAGCAGCAGGAAACTAGCCTAGTCCGTAAGGGCCCTTCGTGGAAACAACTTGTTCCCAGGGAACGCGGTGACCGGAAACCGCGTACTTGGCTCGGAGTAGGAAATGACGTACGTGACATGACTTTGCCAAAAATGACGACATCTTTTTATTTACAGAGGGAAGAGGAACTAATTTTGCAATTTTAATAAATTGGGGAATGGATAAACATGTTATCCGTCTCCCTAACTGCCTGCAGTATGAGATTGCAGTTTGGCGAAATGTCTCTATGATTTTTGACAGCTGACTTTACTTGATTCGGCCCACTGAGGCTTAGTGAGTTGTTTTCAGCGGTTAAGAGTCGAGACACCGGTCTTTTGATTCTTTGCTTGAGAAAGGAAACTGACGATTTAGAAAGCTCGCAAATTGTGTTTTCAATTCCTGTTTGTGTTCAAAACAAACTTAGTCTTAAATAAAAATAAGTTTTAATTTCCTATTCTGAACACTGACGTGTCATCATAATTCTAATTGTTCAATTTGCCTGATGTTTATTCATAATGATAATATATTGATCAGAATACATAATGGTCTTACCAGTTAAGTAGTTTTATTGTTACTTGTGAAAAAGATATTATCGGAACATTGTGAATATATCTTTCATCAGTACATAAAGAACGAAGCGATTGCAATTAAATTAATTGATTACATTGTAAGAAAGCTGTAAAATGACTTTTTATTGCTTTACGTGAATCAGTACGTGTAAACCTTACCGTATGTTTGAGCTCAAATTCCTGTCCTTTCAAATTGAAAGGGCACAACCATTCAGTGCTATACACACGTCGTGGGTAACGCTCTAATAATTCCCACTTGCTCATCCAATCTTACACAGACATATCATATGAATTCAGGGGTCGTCTCAAAATGCTTCCAAACAAGATGCTTTCATGCGGATATTATTGTGCATATAAATTGATAAACAAACCGTCACGATTTTCAAAGTCATGTGCTTTCAAAAGATATAATTCATTTTTGGAAAATAAATATAACAATACAAATCAGCTTTAACGAATGTATAACTTTCCAGTATGTAAATGGTGGTCATAATACTGTTATCTTTGTATTCACCTGAATAATTCATGATATAGCTGTACTTTAATTTGCTTAATCAATCATCAGTTTGCTAGATATGAGATATCATATCAAATAAACGATAGATTAAGTTTACATATAAAACAAATATCATTTAGTATCAAATACAGAAAGCAATAGAAAAGCTGTCAAAAAGCAGGGGAACACTTCGCCAAATTGCAATGCTATACTGAAGCCTTCAGGGGTCGGATAACATGTTTGCCCATTCCGCCCCTTAGTGGATTTTAAAATAGGGACGAAGGGGGCCACCGTATGGAGTGGGACTGTATGGTTTTCAACACTTGATTTCTAAGTGTTCTTCCACACAACAAAAGATGTATCGTCTACACTAGATGTTTCTTAGTAATGTAGGTCACCAAAAATCATAAAACAGTGTTCGAAATGTAAACGGAATAACTCTGGGCCACTGGACCCTTACTTCTTAATATAGGACCAAACTGATCTATTAATGATTCCTATGTCTATGTGTTAATGAAAGTACACAAAAACATATCTCAGTTTTAAACATAGTCCAATATAATTCTATCCAAATAAATGACAGCTCCCGCCACTATACTCAAATTACCAAGACATACATTTCAAGCGTACCCGATTATTTGGGGGGGAAAAAAGAAAATACAAATCAGCTTCAAGGAATATTTTATCATTGCATTTTTCTTTTAAGGCAAATTAATAATAAATATATGTATAACTTTCCAGTATGTAAATGGCGGTCATAATATCGTTATCTTTGTATTCCCCTGAATAGCACATACTCTACTTTGCTATGCATGTGATAACATATCAAATAAACGATAAATCAAGTTTACAGATAAAACAAATATCATTTAGTGTCAAATACAGAAGCAATAGAAATATGACCTGGAATGTCGTTGTATATAGGGGTATTAATTACACCCGAATAAAAATGATGTGAAGGTTATTGAAAGCTTTGAGACATTTTCTGACACGATCCTACTGGCTTTTCATTATTGTAAAAAATGGAAAAAAATGAGCTCTCGGCGGTCGAAGAAAACTCCCGCAGATTTTCGCAGCACAATATTTTCAGTATTGTACTTGTTTTCTTCAGTGAAAATCCTTAATATCTCTAAAGAAATACTTGAATGATTTACTTCATTGTTCATCAGTTCCTATCTTACTGACTATCGTTAAGTCAAGGTTTGGTTGGTTTAGTATTGTTTAACGTCCTATCAACAGATATGGTCATTTAAAGACGGCCTCCCATGTGTGCAAGATGCATGCGTGTAGTGTATTCGTATGTGTTCTCGGTGGCTGCGATATGTTCGTGTTTGTCTCCTTGTGATAGCGCGGAACTGGTGCCGACTTTATAGTGCTACCTCACCAAAACATACTGCCGATGACACCCAGCAGGACACTCCACCCGGTTACATTATACTGACAACGGGCGAACCAGATGTCCCACTCCTAAATTGCTGAGCGTTAAGCAGGAGTAGAAACTACTATTTTTACAGACTCTGGTATGTCTCGGGGCCAGAACCCAAAGCCTTCCTCACAGGGAACGCTCAGCTAAAGTGAGGCATTGTCAAGGGAGACATTAGGAAGAGGTAAGTTGTTTGTTTCAAATTATATTTCCCGAAAGCGGTACAATTCCTATATTTTAATGGAATAATTGTTCACAATTCCCACGTCTTCTCCATTAAACACCTATGGGTGGTTTCTCCGCGACAAGATTAACAGCTCATGAATACTTAAGTGAAAACTAAAAAGCATTTAAGAACAACACACTATCACAAATGATTATCTATATTTTCATGGTTACACATGCACTTATTTCTTCAGTGTATGTAAATTTGCGGAAATGTGTGCCACAAAAGTCGGCTTTTGATGCATAATACAGCTAAGGGCGTCTGTCAATAAACATGTATATTGCCAGACATCTGATTTACCATAGCTACAGTGAATCTGCAGATAAGCGCTATCTTTGGCAGAATTTGAGTGACTATCAAAGTTAAACTAGATTTTTATATCTTACTTTCCTATATGTAGAAACATTCTTTAGTTAACACATGGAAAAGGTAAGTTTTTCGAGTTTATTATCTTATATTGTCGGGACTCATCATGGACATGGACAAATTCACGTGACTGCCACGAATAGACGTTTTGACTGTTCGCGCCGCCATGTTGGGTCAGAGGTCAAGCAGTTAAACTTTTGTAAACAATATGGCGGTGCTCGCACTCGTGGCGATTGAGCGCTGTTAAATCTTGACAGTTTATGAACGTATTTGCCTAGAACATTGTTTACCAATGTGGGGAAAAGATGCAAACAACTAACCTACCTACTATTCCGTCTAAAGACGACATTTTAAATCCTTATCACTCGCAATAGCATAAGTTTACAAGCGTGACCCCTTGGCCTGGTAGGCCTGTACTACGGATGGCCTGACGACGAAAAGTGCGGAATACATCAATGTATATATTTTATATAATCAAACTCACTTATTTTTTAAAAGCCTACCTATTGATACATGCAGCGTTGTTGAATGACTACAACAGATAAAGCCCAAGAGCGAGCAGTTCTACTGTGGATGACAAAACGAGCATATGAGTATATTGTAGCCGCGATAACGTAGCTTTCCTGCGACGAGATATTTTTGTTTATATATTGCGCCGACCGGGGCAAAGGATGCCGGGTTTTGATATAAGTACTAGCATATGAAGTGCTGAACCCTTTTTTTTTTTTTTTTTTTTTTGATTGTCAAACAAAGATTATTAGATAACCAGTATCCAATAATTGTTATATCGTTAATAAAATATTCAAGTTTTGGGTGGTAGATAGTAGGAAAATAAAGGAAAACATATTTATTAATTATAAAGACTCCCATACTATCATTTGTAATTGTTATATTTAATACTGAACACATTATATGCAGAAAGATGACTCCCTTAAGGCTTCTGCTCCTTTATAGCTGGGCAAATCCATGTATCCCCTACAGTGTCATGTCCTGGGACATATATATGCATCATACACACATTGTGTCACAAACATATTTTTAGTGTGATGCACTTCTTGTGCAATTATAACTTTAATTGGTTTTGTGTTTCCTGCATTTTACCTGACAGCTTAATGTGATAGACCGGTGTGAATGTAAAATATTACAGATCACACAATTACACATGGACGTTATTTATCGATTTATCAAATCTTTGTATTGATTGAGACATATTCAAACAAAGTAGAGAATTTCCTATTTGCTTTTATACCAGTAGTACTAATTGAATCTAGATTGTTGTCTTATTTACAGTCATGTCATTTTTACGTTTGATTTTCTTTTAATTTTCTTTTAGATAATTCAACTTAATTTCAATACATCCTCTGAAAGGAACTTGATGGTCCTCCATTTGTTATGTGTGCGAATTTGAAATTTACTTGTTGCAGTTTAATTCATAGGTCCGTTCGAAGACAATCAGCAAAGGGAATCCTTTGATTGCAGCAGTTCACACTTGGTCTTCATCTTTTAATCATTATGACAAAAATATCAGCCATTTTCCAAGAGTTGCAACATATTTCACACCATCAAAGAGAATTATCTGATATTATATCTGACAAGTGTTTCATTTGACGGAATTTGATGGAATTTCATTTCATACAAGAGTCATACTCAGAAATAAAATTGTACTGCAATGATTTTGTATGGCAAAGAACAAAATGGCATTGCTAAATAAAATAATCTGAATAACTTGTCATATATCAAAATAAAACAAGTCAAGACATATGTAGAAAAATAGTGTTAGATGATTATTTAGAAACATACAATGATTTTGCAGAATTTGAATCTGTTTCAATGTGATATAATTATAACCAACCCCAGAAACATCTCATTGTAAAAATAATATTAAATGTATGAAATTAAGAATAAGAATGGTTAAAATGCATTGGTGCAAATGCTTTATAAAGTACACAGTCCTCGACCAGAAATGACATTACACATTACACATAATTATGGCTATAAAGTTTAAAACTTAAAGGACCTCCGGTTAGCGCCTGATGAGGCTTGCTTCCGTAGGCTCCTGACAAATTTTGTGTTTTTCACGAATATACTTATTTACCAACACTGAAGTTTTGGAGAGATTTGTCGTCGCCATAGCCTTCGCTATCATTGCTATGCCGATGACACACAAATTTACATGGTCATAAAACCACAGGACAGTTGGAATACAGTCTCAGAAAGTCTGGAAGCTTGTCTACATGCTTAAACATATCAGGAAAAGACGGAACTAATCGTCTTTCCCCCAAAGTATCAGCAAACAATGGCTCTCCAGCTCAAGGTTAGTGCAAGAACCATTGAGACTGTTCCAGCTGTTAAAAACCTAGGGGTATACTTTGACAGTTCTCCGAACATGGAGAAACAAGTGAACGCTATTACCAAATCCTGTTACTACCAGATCAGGAACATCGGCTGTATTTGGCAGTTTCTAATTGCAGATGCATGCAAGATTTTGGTGCATTCACTTGTTACCTCTCGGTTAGTGCATTGCATTGGCCACGAACTAATTTTTATAAGAAATATTCTGGTGTATAACAAGAGGTCTTTAGAAGATGGTGATGATGATGCCAATGAGAAAAACTAGCATGTGTGTTTGTGCATGTGAATATGTACTAATGACATGTTTACGTATTATGCAAAATCTCTGAAAAATAAACAATTACAAACGAATGTCTTCAAAAAGCTGGATTTGATTAACAATTTGTCTTGGATGAAGAAAATGTCTTCTTTTTTTTCTCCGGACAGCCATTGGTGAATTTATCTTTCATCCACATCTATATTTGTGATTAGTATTATTTGTGTGACATACAAATGAAATAATGAAGTGAAACCACTTGGAAGCTGCCACTGTTCTTTGAAAATTATTAATAGCACCTACCTTGAATGTGAAAAGCAATTCAATTTGTGCATTTATGCACTGTTAAAACAAAGTAGGAATAAAATATACAGTCATAATGTATCCTTTTTATAAACCATTTCCACCTATGCAGTTTACCAATATTTATTATAAATTTCACACATTCAATGTAATCTTTACCATTAGATGCTTCTAGGGTTGGTTATATCTCCATTGAAACATAATCAAATCCTAAAAATGCATTATTTGTTTCTAAATAATCATCTAAAAATATTTTTCTACATATGTGTTGACTTGTTATTATTTTGAGGTTTGACAAGTTATTCAGATTAATGTGTTTAACAATGCCATTTTGTTCTTTGCCATACAAAATAATTGCAGTGAAATATTGTTTTTAAGAATGACTCCCCATATCTTGTATGAAAAGAAATTCCATCAAACTGCATCAAATAAAAATCTTGTCAGATATAATATCAGATAAATCTCTTTGATGGTGTGAAATATTGTGTAACTCTTGGAAAATTGCTGATACATTTAGCATTTTAATTTATATTCCCAATCAAAGATGTAGACAAAGAGTGAAGTGCTGCAATCAAAGGATTCCCTTTGCTGATTGTCTTCTAACTAACCTGTGAATAAAGCTGCAATAAGTAAATTTCAAATTCGTACACATAAAAAATGGGGACCATCAAGTTCCCTTCAGAACAAGTATTGAATTTAAGTTGAATTATCTAAAAAAGGAAAATTTAAAAGAAAATCAAATGTGAAAATGACATGACTGTAAATAAGACAACACTCTAGATTAAATTGGTACTACTGATATAGAAGCAAATAGGAAAATCTCTACTTTATTTGAATATGTCTGAGGCTAAATAACAACATCAAATCAATATAAAGATTTGATAAATCCATGATTAAAGCCCATGTGTAATTGTGTGATCTGTAATGTTTTACATTCACACCGGTCTATCACATTAAGTGGTCAGTTAAATGCAGGAAACACAAATCCAATTAAAGTTATAATTGCACAAGAAGTGCATTAAACTGAAAACATATTTGTAACTTTCGACCAGCTGTAAAGGAGTAGTAGCCTGTAGGGAGTCATCTTTCTGCATATAATGGCCTCAGTATAAAATATAACAATTACAATTGGTAGTTTGAGAGTCATTATAGTTAATAAATTATTTTTTCTTTATTGTCCTACTATCTACCAACAACAACTTATTTTATTAACGATATTACAATAATTTGATACTGGTTATCTATAGGAAGAGACGTATAAGGCTTAGCCTGTTGTCTTATCCCTTTGTTTATAACATGTACTGTTATATTTCTTCTGTAATACTTGTAATTATCTTTGTTTGTGTTGACAATAAAATATTTTGAAATGAAATAAATGATTCAGCACTTTGCAAATAGATATGGTTAACACCTCATATGCTAGTACTTATTTAAATACCCGGCCGGCGCAATATATAAACAAAATTTCTCGTTGTCCGAATGCTACGTTATCGCGGCTACAATGTACTCATATGCTCGTGTTGTCATCCACTTATCTGTTGTAGCCGTTCAACAACGCTGCATTTATCGATAGGTAAGCTTTTGAAAAATTAGAAAAGGAAGTGACTCTGAATGAATAAAATATATATATTGATGTTGTCCGCACTTTTCGTCGTCTAACCATCCGTAGGCCAAGGGGTCACGTTTGTAAACTTATGATATTGCGAATGATTAGGATTTAGAATGTCGTCTTTAGACGGAATAGTAGGTAGGTTAGTTGTTTGCATCTGTTCCCCATGTTGGTAAATATTGTTATAGGTAAATACGTCCTTAAGCCGTCAAGATTCAAAGGTTTAACCACTAGACCTCTGGTGAAAGATGGCGCCGGGAACAGTCAAAACCTCTATAACCTTGGGCAACCCCAATGTCATGGATTTTATGGAATGACATACACTAATATACAAACACCAGACGAACTAGTTTAAAGACATAGTTAATAACGTTTAAAGATGATATACAATAAATAAGGTCAGTTTACCTGTACTAGCTGCATCCAAACACATATAATACAATATGTACCGTAGGTGAAAACATTAGGAACATTCGGAACACCTTGAGTTTTTCTACTCACCACGAAAAAGGCCCCGAGTTCCGGATAAATGTAAATAAGCTATCGATAAAACGTGAAATTACAGTATGTATGTGTCATGTTTATCCATTACACACGCTATCCTTGATCACCAAGGTCACCTGTTACACCTGACAGATTTTATGAACATTAAATAAGAAAGAATGTCTACAAAACGTGATTAATTTAATTCAACTACCGTAAACCATTATTACTCAAAATGATGTTTGACTCGTTATGGTTTAAAGTGCTAACTATCTTGTTCTGTGTGAGATGAGTCGTCATTAGGGTTTTCCGTCCGTGTCTTCTGTCAGCTGTATTTCTCCTGTCCGGCATGGTTCCTCGTGACCACTTCGTCTCTGACCACTTTATCTCCTCTTATCGATGACCACTTCGTCTCCTCTTATCAATGACCACTTTATCTCCTCTTAGCTATGAACACCTCATCTCATCATAACAATGACAACTTCGTCTCCTCATAGCAGTAACCTCTTTATCTCCTCATAGCAATGACCACTTTATCTCCTCATAGCAATGACCACTTTATCTCCTCTTATCAATGACCACTGTATCTCCTCATAGCAATGACCACTTAATCTCCTCTTATCAATGATTACTTTATCTCCTCTTAGCAATGACCACTTTATCTCCTTTTAACAATGACCACTTTGTCTCCTCTTAGCAATGACCACTTCGTCTCCTTTTAGCTATGACCACTTTGTCTCCTCTTTGCAATGACCACTTTATCTCATCATAGCAATGACCACTTTATCTCATTATAGCAATGACCACTTTATCTCCTCTAAGCAATAAGCACTTTGTCCCATCTTAGCAATGGCCACTTTGTCTCCTCTTTGCAATGACCACTTTTATCTCATCATAGCAATGACCACTTTATATCATTATAGCAATGACCACTTTATCTCCTCTTAGCAATGATCACTTTGTCTCATCTTAGCCATGACCACTTCGTCTCCTCTTAGCAATGACCACTTTGTCTCCTCTTATCAATGACCACTTTATCTCTTCTTAACAATGACCACTTCGTCTCCTCTTAACAATGACCACTTTATCTCCTCTAAGCAATGGCCACTTTATCTCCTCTTAGCAATGACCACTTTATCTCCTCTTATCAATGATCACTTTATCTCCTCTTAGCAATGACCACTGCATCTCCTCTTAGCAATGACCACTGTATCTCCTCTTAGCAATGACCACTGTATCTCCTCTTAGCAATGACCACTCAATCTCATCATAGCAATAACCACTGTATCTCCTCTTAGCAATGACCACTTAATCTCATCGTAGCAATGACCACTGTATCTCCTCTTATCAATGACCACTTTATCTCATCATAGCAATGACCACTTTGTCTCATCTTATCAATGACCACTTTATCTCCTCTTATCAATGACCACTTCGTCTCCTCTTAGCAATGACCACTGTATCTCCTCTAAGCAATGACCAATTTGTCTCCTCTTATCAATGACCACTTTATCTCCTCTTATCAATGACCAATTTGTCTCTTCTAAACAATGACCACTTCGTCTCCTCTTAGCAATGACCTCTGTATCTCCTCTAAGCAATGACCAATTTGTCTTCTCTTATCAATGACCACTTTATCTCATCATAGCAATGACCTCTTTGTCTCCTCTTATCAATGACAACTTTATCTCCTCATAGCAATTACCACTTTATCTCCTCTTATCAATGACCACTGTATCTCCTCTAAGCAATGACCACTTTGTCTCCTCTTATCAATGACCACTTTATCTCCTCATAGCAATTACCACTTTATCTCCTCTTAGCTATGACCACTTAATCTCATTATAGCAATGACCACTTTATCTCCTCTTATCAATGACCACTGTATCTCCTCCTATCAATGACCACTTATCTCCTCTTATCAATGACCAATTTGTCTCTTCTAAACAATGACCACTTCGTCTCCTCTTAGCAATGACCACTTTGTCTCCCTTAGCAATGACCACTTTGTCTACTCTTAACAATGACCACTCCTCTCCTCTTAGCAATTCCACCGGCTAATAAGTGTTTGATTAAGAACAATTGAAGGTAAATTGCGCTGCTGAATGTCTGTCCATTGTAGGATATGTGCCAGCGCCTGCAGTGATGAATGATGTTGTGATGTGTTGTAGTTTGCCTACTGCCAAACAGCTGAACTTTACCCAACATCCTTATGCAATCCGTGTCTACAAAAACATATTTGTTATGCATTTGCATACGTATGCATGCTGGCTTTGATATCCCAAATTCTCGACATTTCCGTAAAAAGGCAAATGATCCTGGCTTCATTTCGAAATGTTTGAAATAAAAAAAAATATACGAGTTCAAATTTCATATCCGTTTATATTTCAATTCATAGATATTTTGATAATACATCATTAGTCATGGGGCAATACTTCAAATCTTTAAACCATCTCTAGTATCCTTGATCAGAGTATGTGTATAAATATATCACTTAGGTTAACATATTCTCCTTTTACTTTCTGCCGTCGTCTTACCTTCTTTTTCTTTCATCAGTCGTGAATAAAGTAACAACGCATGTATAAGTTTGTCTTTCTAGTCCGTTCTTGAGTAAAGATTATTAATTTTATAAATGAGTAAGGTTTATGGTCAAAGGGAGATAATCGGCAGTTAAACATTGAATTTGGCATGGGATAGCAAAGAAAGACAGCACCTGTTATTTATATATATAAGTTAATATGTTTTACGTATGAGCGTAAAAGTGGAGGTTAAAAGGCTTTGAAATACTTCAGTCAATTGCACCAACACATTACCATTCTATTTTTAGATGGTTTCATACAAAACTGTATGTCCACCTAAGCTTATTATAAATATTTAAATGATTCCATAATCACTATAACCCATCACACCTACTTACTGCTGGTCCATCTTTAAATGATACTATAACCACTATAACTCATTACACCTACCTACTGCTTATCCATCTTTAACTGAGTCCATAACCACTATAACTCATTACACCTACCGACTGCTTATCCATCTTTAACTGAGTCCATAACCACTATAACCCATTACATCTACCCGCTGCTGGTCCATCTTTAAATGATTCCATAATCACTATAACCCATTACACCTTTCTACTGCTAGTACATCTTTAACTGATTTCATAACCGCTATAATCCATTACATCTACCTACTGCTGGTCTATCTTTAAATGATTCCATAATCACTATAACCCATTACACCTACCCACTGCTGGTCCATCTTTAAATGATTCCATAAACACTATAACCCATTACACCTATCTACTGCTAGTACATCTTTAACTGATATCATAATCACTATAATCCATTAAACCTACATACTGCTGGTCAATCTTTAAATGATTCCATAATAACTATAACCCATTACACCTACCCACTGCTGGTCAATCTTTAAATCATTCCATAACCACTACAACTCATTACATCTACCCAATGCTGGTCATTCTTTAAATCATTCCATAATCACTGTAGCACATTACACCTACCCAATGCTGGTCCATCTTTAAATGATTCCATAACCACTATAACCCACTACACCTACCTACTGCTGGTCCATATTTAAATGATTCCATAACCACTATAACCCACTACACCTACCTACTGCTGGTCCATATTTAAATGATTCCATAACCACTATAACCCATTACATCTACTCACTGCTGGTCCATATTTAACTGACTACATAACCACTATAACCCATTACATCTACCCACTGCTGGTCAATCTTTAAATCATTCCATAACCACTACAACTCATTACATCTACCCAATGCTGGTCATTCTTTAAATCATTCCATAATCACTGTAGCACATTACACCTACCCAATGCTGGTCCATCTTTAAATGATTCCATAACCACTAAAACCCACTACACATACCTACTGCTGGTCCATCTTTAAATGATTCCATAATCACTATATCCCACTACACCTACCCACTGCTGGTCAATCTTTAAATCATTCCATAATTACTGTAGCACATTACACCTACCCACTCCTGGTCAATCTTTAAATGATTCCATAAACACTGTAACCCATTACACCTACCCACTGTTGGTCAATCTTTAAATGATTCCATAACAACTATAACTCATTCCATCTACCCAATGCTGGTAAATCTTTAAATCATTCCATAACCACTATAACTCATTACATCTACCCAATGCTGGTCATTCTTTAAATCATTCCATAATCACTGTAGCACATTACACCTACCCACTCCTGGTCAATCTTTAAATGATTCCATAACAACTATAACTCATTCCATCTACCCAATGCTGGTAAATCTTTAAATCATTCCATAACCACTACAACTCATTACATCTACCCAATGCTGGTCAATCTTTAAATCAGTCCATAACCACTATAACTCATTACATCTACCCAATGCTGGTCAATCTTTAAATCATTCCATAACCACTATAACCCATTACACCTACCCACTGCTGGTCAATCTTTAAATCATTCCATAACCACTATAACCCATTACACCTACCCACTGCTGGACAATCTTTAAAACATTACATAACCACTATAACACATTACACATACCCACTGCTGGTCAATCTTTAAATGATTCCATAATAACTATATCCCATTACACCTACCCACTGCTGGTCAATCTTTAAATCATTCCATAACCACTACAACTCATTACATCTACCCAATGCTGGTCATTCTTTAAATCATTCCATAATCACTGTAGCACATTACACCTACCCACTCCTGGTCAATCTTTAAATGATTCCATAATCACTATAACCCATCACACCTACCTACTGCTGGTCCATCTTTAAATGATTCCATAAACACTGTAACCCATTACACCTACCCACTGTTGGTCAATCTTTAAATGATTCCATAACAACTATAACTCATTCCATCTACCCAATGCTGGTAAATCTTTAAATCATTCCATAACCACTACAACTCATTACATCTACCCAATGCTGGTCAATCTTTAAATCATTCCATAATCACTATAACATATTACACCTACCCACTGCTGGTCAATCTTTAAATGCTTCCATAATCACTATAACCCATTACACCTACCCAATGCTGGTCAATCTTTAAATCATTCCATAATCACTATAACATATTACACCTACCCACTGCTGGTCAATCTTTAAATCATTCCATAATCACTATAACATATTACACCTACCCACTGCTGGTCAATCTTTAAATCATTCCATAATTACTGTAGCACATTACACCTACCCACTCCTGGTCAATCTTTAAATGATTCCATAATCACTTTAACAACCCATTACATCTCCCCTCTGCTGGTCAATCTTTAAATGATTCCATAATAACTATATCCCATTACACCTACCCACTGCTGGTCAATCTTTAAATGCTTCCATAATCACTATAACCCATTACACCTACCCACTGCTGGTCCATCTTTAAATGATTCCATAAACACTGTAACCCATTACACCTACCCACTGCTGGTCAATCTTTAAATCATTCCATAACCACTATAACTCATTACATCTACCCAATGCTGGTCAATCTTTAAATCATTCCATAACCACTATAACTCATTACATCTACCCAATGCTGGTCAATCTTTAAATCATTCCATAATCACTATAACATATTACACCTACCCACTGATGGTCAATCTTTAAATGATTCCTTAATCACTTTAACAACCCATTACACCTACCCACTGCTGGCCAATCTTTAAATGATTCCATAACAACTATAACTCATTCCATCTACCCACTGCTGGTCAATCTTTAAATCATTCCATAATCACTATAACATATTACACCTACCCACTGCTGGTCAATCTTTAAATGATTCCATAATCACTATATCCCACTACACCTACCCACTGCTGGTCAATCTTTAAATGATTCCATAATCACTATAACCCACTACACCTACCTACTGCTGGTCCATATTTAAATGATTCCATAACCACTATAACTCATTCCATCTACCCAATGCTGGTCAATCTTTAAATCATTCCATAACCACTATAATTTATTACATCTACCCAATGCTGGTCAATCTTTAAATCATTCCATAATCACTATAACATATTACACCTACCCACTGCTGGTCCATCTTTAAATGATTCCATAACCACTATAACCCACTACACCTACCTACTGCTGGTCCATCTTTAGATAAGCCGGTGGAATGCTGCATAAGTTGAAACTAGCAGATTCTGTCACATTTGCTCTTATTTCTGTGTGTAATTGATGAAAGGAAATATGAAACTGCAAACATGTTATTTCAAAATAATATTCAATCAGCTTTACCTTATTCTAAATGTACATACGATGTTTATCAATGCGGTCATCGCATCTTCATGCATATTATTTCAATTATGGTATGCAATAAAGATAAATTTAATTGTGATGTTTGACTTTGCATATTTTCCAGATAATGTAGTGTTGATAATATGTTGTGAAAACTGCATTAGTTGATTAATGTAAGTTATTTCTATCATATCTGGTCTAACTTTATAAATGTTGGGACTACATGACAAAATAGAAAATATCCACTGGAACCATTCCTCGGCTTTTACGTGGGTTTTTAAAAACCTTCAAGTGCTGATAAAATATCAAATCTATATTTCCGGGTATATCAAGGCACACATGTTATGACGATGTTAAGGAACAAAATATGAATATGAGATTGTAGTTTATAAAAAAAAAATCCAAGATTTTTTTTAACTTGTAACTTAGGTCGCCATGACAAGGGGATTCCAATAAAAAAAGTAGTTCTGGCTAGTAAGTAAATACAACATTAGAACGTTGTATTTCATGGTCTGAAAATTGCTTGTATAACAGGTATGTGATAAAATTAAGTATACAACGCTCATATTAGCACTGTTGTATCTACTCTCTCCACAAAGAGAGATGCTTGCTCACTGTCTCTCTTATTTCTTATACATACTGAATGTTATTCACAGTCATGGGTTGTAGTGTTATTGGGCTAATGATAAGACGTAATGTATAAAAGGTCATAATATGCACCAGTGTTAACAGAAGCGTGTGTAAGCATTACTTATTTTCACTCAATGCGTTTGCTATGGAAACCGAATGTCCTCAAACTTATAACATTGATCCGAAAAGCTGCATGTCTTTACCGTACTTACATGTACTTACCTGTACGTTTTAGTGAAACAAATGATAACGACTAAGTAATCCAGAAAAGACTTCAACGTATGGGAAAATATGCCGATTTATTTCCTTGAAGTTGTAAGTATACATTTAAACGGATAAACATGATTTATTTATTTATACCTTCGTCGACACGCATGAAACAGTTTATCCCAACGGGACTCCATACCCGATCTCGAGAAGTCTATGTAAACACACGACTGTACTTACTGGGTCACATATAAGTTATCGTCTGCAGGGTACAGTATTAGTCACTTCTAGACACCAACATGGCCGAATTGAAGAAAGTTGCCTGTGAAGCAATCGACAAAGTAGCATCGGAATTGAACAATATTAGTCAGGAATTATGGAAAAACCCAGAGCTGAACTTCAACGAGCACCATGCTCATTCGGTACTGACGGATTTCCTGGAGAATCAAGGATTTCACGTGGAGAGGAAATACAAACTCGACACAGCCTTCCGGGCCACATTCGGTGACGACAGTGCAGGACCGCACGTGGCCGTGTTGTGTGAGTATGATGCACTACCAGAGATCGGCCATGCATGCGGACATAACCTGATAGCGGAACTGGGCGTGGCAGCCGGCGTTGGGATAAAGGCCGCTATGGAAGCATCCGGGCAACCTATAGGGAAGGTAGGCGATGGGGATAAAATGAGATATAAGTTATTTGATTGGTCCAAGGTAAAAAAAAAACCATAGACTGATCGCTAAGGCTAATACCTGTCCTTTGAAGATCACAGAGGAGCATTACCCAACTTCAAAGCCAATGAATTTCACCGTTACACGACCAAATTATTATTTTGATGTACATCAAATTAGTCTTCTCGTCTCATCCACAAGGTGGGTCAAACTTTGTCTATAATTTTGCTAGCTCCTGGAGAATCGAGGATGGTAATTATGTTGAGTGTTGAGTAAATGTTTGAAAAGTGATAATATAAACATATCCTGGCTAATCCGTCAAAATGTGAATGTCAGATAGTTCGCTGCCAAACACTGAAATTAAAATTGTTTTGAAAGTGTATCATCAAAATCTGCACATTTTGTAACTATCAATATATTCACGCACGTTATGGATAAGAACAGCTTTTTATACATTGGTAATAGTAAAATTAGTTTTCGTTTGATATCTAAGTACGCGATAATTACAATATATTCCTGTTAAACGTTGTAAGATATAATCCCTTGCAAACCAATTTATCCCTTGAATCTTACTTGAATAAATAAGCATGTTGATGAATACATTGTAAGAAGCTCTCGCTGAGGCCTGGTATTCAGAACGTTAACATGAAATAGGTATACATTAAGTATGTCTATAACATGTAAGCAGTGTTCTATTAAGCAATACGAAGATTACATTGTTTATCAATCAGGTAGACTGTTTAACTAATGATTTGTTGATCAAATATGTTTACTCATGTACTAGTTTGTTTATCTGCTTATTTGATAATTTTTCAGTTTGAGTATCTACTGTTTTTTCTTGATTCACCTAACTGTTGATATTCTAGCTTTTACTTAGTGGCTATTTTATCTACTAGTTGTGCCTGCTGGGTACACCGGCAGAGGAAGGTGGCAACGGGAAGGGGCACCTTTTAAAAAGCGGAGCTTTCAGCTATTTTGATGTTGCTATGATGTCACATCCGTTTGCATACGACGATGTCCGCCCAAGGAATCTTATAGCAGTTGATTTGTACGTTAGCAATCATCTATAATACATAATATATTCTCATATTCGACCAAATATGATACTCTTCTATAAATCTTCCCCACAACCGCAAACTTCTCTGGTGTCAACTGTCTTGTGTTTGTGTTGGCAGTCGTTCACATGTCAGCTTAGTCTCCATGGAAATGCTATCTTAAATCGTCCTTCCTTTTGCCACCTGTATTTTTACACACGCTCTAGCTAATCGTGCTGGGAACTCCGGCTGAAGAAGGAGGTGGCGGGAAAATTCTTCTCGATGACAAACGTGCATTTGACAATATTGACGTTGCTATGATGTCACATCCGGCGCCAGGGGTTATATTGAAGCCAACAATGCTGGCCCGTCAGAGGTTTGGAAATTACAGCTTCTGTAGAATGCTTAAATAATTTTAGGCAACGGCTGCATGCAAATGATAACCAGCGAGTCCAAACTGCCTTGAATAAACCTTGTATCTTCTGCTTGCATTTAACTTCACTATCAGATGGACATGCTGAGCATGGAACCCAAGATAGAAATATCCCTTCTTATTGTTAAAATTAGTAGTGAATAGAAATATCTCATCAAACATTCTAAGGATGCAAGTGCAGTCGACACCTGTGAAGTTTATGTGAAACAGCTACGCATGACTTTCCTATTGATATCTTTATATTTTCCATAATACCCCTTCTTACCTACGCCTGCGTACAACTCATTCACTAACAATGGCTTCCGAAACAGCTTGTTGGCTTTTCCTTTCTGTTTCTTAACCTGGCCTACTCAAAATACCTAGAATGACCTCTTCACCGGTAACATATTTGATATGAAAGCTATTTTTGACAGATCACAGTTTTGGGGACACCAGATGAAGAAAACAAAGGAGGTAAACTTATTTTGCTACAGAAAGGGGCATTAAGGGAAATTGACGTTGCTCTGATGTCTCATCCAGGACCGGGTGACTCTGTACTTGCAAACATGATGGCAGTAGATTGGTCAGTTTAAGAAACAGAATAATCATTCGTTTTGCATATAGTAATCATGCAAGCAAATACGATATCTTAATACTGCTTTTTTCTTATGTATGTATCCCTGCCATGATATATTCAGCAAAAAAGAAACGTTAACATCTCCTTTTGCTTACTACATATCCTTAAAGGTAAAATGGAGCAACGTTTTCGTGGTACAAAACATTGGGAACGCAATACCTACCACCATATTAATTAAAATTATTCAAGAGTAAATGTCTATGGTAGCCAAAGAGTTCCTACGGCGTTTTTGCAAATAACTGTGGAATTACACCAGAGTCTTGTCAAAAAGGTAAATGTAATTCTTCTGTTACCCCATGACGACCGAAAACTCATAAAGAACAAATACGCATTTTCTTTATTCCGCAGCTGTCACAAGTGAGAGAAAGGGTTGTTGGAATGCTCCACCGTCCGCAAAGTGGCAGGGCCAGTGTTACGACCGCTATGGAAGACCGCCGGATACGGTTGTTATATCAGTATTATCGCATTGTTCCTGCGAGTGAAACCGCGAGGACATTTCTTGGTCGTCGTGCAATCGCTCCAACTAACCGAAATCGTTTGAAATAGTCCAGTCAAAAGCACAGCACCCATTTTTAAACATCATCAACGTATAAGCTGCTTTTAATGGACCCGTACACACCGTCGTTGGTTTCATCAATGAAACAAAGCTGATTTTACAGATTAATCACGATTTCGCTTGTCACATGGTAACTGGAGACGTAGAGTCGTGAAATGGTCTGGGGTGGTATTTGTGTTGGTAGCCGTGTACAATTTATATATTGAATTGAAATGGGACGCGTTATCAAGGCGAAATTTCGAGGACATTATTAATCCCGTTTTTTCAACTTCATGCACTGGCATTATTTTCAACAAGATCATGCGACAGTGCATGACAGTCAAGTCAACAGCAAAACACAAATGGTCAGGTGTAAATATTCCGTCTTTATCACTCAACCGTTGCCAGTGGAGCGCATTCGGGATACTCTCGGGCGACCTCTCGGGATACTCTCGGGCGACCTCTCGGGATACTCTCGGGCGACGCATTAGGACAGTTTAATGCGACGACACTGTTACGTTATATTCGGCATAAACGATGGTCATACACGGTTCTTAACACGTGATTTATTAAACCCGACTTACATTTCATTTACGTCGAATACAATCATTTCACAGTGGCGTTTTCTCTAGATCTGTGATAAATCAATAACAGCATTTCAAAGAATAAAATGATACCGAATTAAATGTATCTACAGCAAAATGGACAAATTAGCTGAACGTTATGTTTAGTATCTACGTATTCTCTGTTTTTCATATTAACAAATATATTGTAAACACTTGCTTTTTTAATCAGAACACCCAGAGTGATGTAAAGATAGTTTTCCTTTTGTTAATAATATATCTTATTTATCGCTTAATAATTGAAACTTCATACAGCCAGCTGCACTGTTTGAATGTATTTTACAGTTCAAGATAAAGTTATTTATCTACATTTATTGCTGTCGTGTTCATAAGTTGAAGTTTATATTACCATTATAAGTGTGATGCGCTTTTCCTAGTGGTACAGATAGTTTCAAAATGTGTTCAGTATTAAAGAAGTTGACAGTGTATTACAATAATGCAGCTACACACCAAATAAGTTGGTAAACGAAGTACACAAATATATCTATCATAACTATGTAAGTTATGTAGGTTAGACATAATTTAGGTTCAAATACCTCTGTGACCCTCGGTTTTGCCCCACATTATTTATCACGGGTGGGTCAATTCCTTCCAACATATATGCAAAGTCTATTCTATTTGACATTACAACACCACAAAACATAAAAAAGGGTAGGGAAAATTCCTCGTAAACTCATTTACTGAACTTTATATACCTATAATCATTATAGACACCGTCTGTTTCAAGGGTAACTGTGACGTATAAAGGTAAGGCCAGTCACGCCGCTGCATTTCCTTGGGAGGGAATCAACGCGCTCGATGCAGCAGTCACGTGTTACCAGACCGTATCGTGCATGCGCCAACAGATGAAGCCGACATGGAGAGTCCACGGTAGTATTACACATTTAGATTCCATCACTTGAAAGATTAACGGCACAGCATACCTTTCTCGTAATTATTTGCCGAGCAATGCTTATTTGTCCACTGACCGTTGTGGGCAATATATAGATCTTGGCATTATGTTAGTCAGAGGGTCAATCACTCGGCAATATACGAGCAAAATGACGATGTGCTTCCGGTTTAAAATGGAGTTTCAATAAGTGTTTCTTTTAAATGTTCTGAAGGAATAATCACAAAAGGTGGTGTCAGGCCAAATATCATACCGGAAGAGGCTGAAATGGAATTTTACATCCGGGCACCAACCAGGGAGGAGCTTAATGTGCTACGGGAAAAAGTCATTGGTTGTTTTGAAAGTGCGGCCACCGCAACAGGATGCAAGGTATTGCTAAATGTTTTGCTATTCACATTATTTAGAGGAACGGTTTTGTTTTATAGCAATACTTATGTCTTGCTAGCTGAATGAACTGCCAATTTCCGACACGGACGTAATCATCTCTTTATTATGACGTTCGACTTTGCATAATCAAGTGTTAGTCATATCCTGGTGAAAGCTTCATTATTAATTTTATC
Source organism: Mizuhopecten yessoensis (assembly GCF_002113885.1). Taxonomy (NCBI): domain Eukaryota; kingdom Metazoa; phylum Mollusca; class Bivalvia; order Pectinida; family Pectinidae; genus Mizuhopecten; species Mizuhopecten yessoensis. The sequence goes on from NW_018406397.1 coordinate 1,877,978, forward strand.
AATTTCTGTCATATCTGGTCTAAGTTTATAAATTTGTGGGCTACATGACAAAATAGAAAATATCCACTGCAACCATTCCAAAGTTTAACATTTGTGCTGATAAAATATAAAATATGAATATATCTGGGGGTTTATTAAATCACACGACGATGTTTAGAAATAAAATGTGAATATGTAAGTATTGTTGGTTAAAACAGTTACATGCTTCTTGTTAACTTTGCTAGGAAATTACAAGAAACTGCTTATGATCAAAAATAGAACAGAACATTTTGAAATTTTATTTCTGCTTTTCAATTTACTCCAATGAGTCACGGATAACAGACTTCAAACTTTTTACAGACACCTTTGGATTTTCAGCGATTCTTATACATAACAGTTAGATAGAAAATAAGGATATATAAAATAAAATAAGCATTCTATGTATATGTAAACCAATGAAGGATAAAGTATTTTCAATGTTGTCAGAGGTTTTATCGCACAGATTTTTTATTCAATCATTTTTGGAACTGGCACTTTTTCACTGGACAATATTATGTAAAAAAGATAGTATAGAAAATTATCCATGTATCAGATAGCACCATATGCTAAATTCGTCACCCGGAATAATAATGGAATTCTATTTATCCACCTCTCCACAGGTAGAGTACGACTTTTCAGAAATGCCATATCTGAATGTCATCAATAACGAAGCTCTGGCCTCTTCATTTGAGACGAACGCAAAGGAATTAGGGCTGGACTTCAAGGAACACACGATGCCTACAGGCAATGTTCCCCTTGGCTCCACAGACATGGGGAACGTGTCGTATGTTGTTCCAAGTATCCATCCTTTCTTTTACATAGGAACAGATGAGGTCAACCATACTAGAGGCTTCACTGGCGCTACAGGTAATGTTAAATGGCGGATAATAGTTGGTGAACCGCTTTGAGACGACCTACGAACTAGGTTGTGAGAAAGCGGTATATAAGAACCTGGTTATTATTATTATTATTATTATTGTTTAGGTCTCTACATTTACAGATCCAAATTTCTTAAGGAAAAGAAATGTTCATCTCCAAATACGCATTGTATTTTTCTGTTTGATCTGAACGAAGTTTTGCATCGCTGTATCCAGATATATATTGTGTTTATATATTTCTCACCGATCTTAACGCATACTTTTAATATGTTCTTTTAATTTTCACAATAATTATTATTTTAATGTTTCTCTATTTGATCAATCTAGTTAACATTTTTCAAAAATTCTTTTCCCGAAAGGTGCCCCTGCCGCCCAGCCGTACACCATCATACAAGGGAAAGCAATGGCAATGACAGCTATCGACGTATTCACTAACAAAGAACTTTTTCAGAAAATCAAAACCGAATTTGACAACGAACCACAGAGGAAGGCTTAACAACAAATGTTTTCTGAATATAATAATCGCGAGGTCAAAATGTTTTGATACAATCTTATATAATTTTGTTCCTTAAGATTATGTTTTGATATATGTATTAAAAAAACCATACATCCATTAAGAACTTGATTATTAAATTTTACATTTATATTAAACTTGTAATAAAACCGGAAATATTTCGTTACTGAATGGTTATGTTTGATTATCTGACTCAAACCCATAATAAAGAATATAACAGATACATATCTGATTGACTGTATCAATAGGTGTGGTGTATTCATTCCAATGCTGTCTTCAGTTCAATATGATGGAAATTGCAATAGCTGATAATTTACAAATCACGCAAACTTTAATAGAATTAAACAGAATGTATCTCTTATTCCACTGTGATTTGAAAATATTTTCTGTAACAAGGAATTTCCATGTTATCTAAACACTATGAACAAAAAATAAAATATCTAATTGATTAAACAGACTGCTTGTTCTTCTTCTTCTTCTTCTTCTTCTTCATATGATTATAAAAACTATCGAGCGATGCACCATGTATCCATCTTATTTGTACGGGAGTGGTCGTCGTGGGCATATAACTAAACTATTCATTCTATGCAAATGCAGAATCAGAAAAAAAATCTTATCTCAAAATTTGAACATTTTTTTCCGTCTCATGTCTTACCTGTGTTGAACAAAATTTTATATTTATTCATTTTGTATCCATAAGTGTATAAATGTCGTGAAACAAAAGTTATGTTTGTTTCAAAATCGTGCAACGTTTAGGTAAGGATGTCATACAAATTCAATTTTAAAGTTTCAATTAGATATTTCTGTATTTTTTACATACCTTGTGAATCTTCCTATAGTGATAAGAACTGTTTTAAGCCATACAGTAAATGGTTACGTACTTCATTTTGTATTAATCTAGCAACGCGAATTCATTTGTATTCAACCTCTATTTTACGAAATATCAAATATATTGAAACGGACTCATTACTATTGTAGTATGTGAATATATTTTTGATCAGGTATTTTTCGCGAGCAAAACATTTCTGCTTCATTCGCAAGGATTCCTGAAAATTACAGCACAATAGTTGAATGCATACCGAAAATGCCTTCCACTTACATAAAAGCATTTCCATGGGAGAAAACTGAAAAGCTGGTATTAAATTCTGAGCAAATACGCGAAACTTTCATCACGCTAAGCTAACCTGGTAAACGGTACGTTAAGTTTCCTTACTGTACATATATTAAAATTCCCAAGTGTATGTCATACCTGTGGAATATTCCGAGATATGTAATATATGAGGTCTATTAAAACGTGTTAGCGCTGATAAAATAGCAATATGGTATATGTGGCTATGTCATGCGCGGATGATACGATGATCTTATGTATGAATTAAACATGAATATGAGATTATCGTCTTTAAAGCCAGTTACTTGTTTTGTTTGATCATGCTTAAGTTTGTTATTTCATCAGAAAAAAATCATGTGTTTCAATGAAGGATTTTGGAGACAGATTTCTTATTCCTTTATAGGATTAATTTAAAAATTGGATACACTGGACGTATACCCAGGTATTGGATAGTTCCAGATCGCCAGTACTGAATGAATTTCTGTTGTTTCTTGCGTTGAAAACGACTTTCCAGATACGCTGTTATAAAATCGTCAGGAACAAAGTGTTTGCTTCTTCATTGGAGACGAACGCAAGGGAGTTGGGGCAGGAGTTCAGAAAAAAGCCTTCTGTTTCAAGAAAACACTCAATGGGGCCAACAGTCATCGGGAACGTGTCGTATTTTGTACCCAGTATCCTTCAGATGAAGTCAACCACACTAGTGGCTTCACTGACGCTACATGTAGAGTTTTAAATGAACATATAAATACAGATCAGAATCTTCTTTTGAAATAGAATGAGATTGAGACAACGTCCTTCCGAATATACATTGGTTTTCTATTGTGTTCTGAAAGAGCTGTTGCAATGCTGTATCCAGGTATATATATCCTTTTGGTTTTTTCTCTCTCAGCGTAAACTTTTAATACATTCTTTGTATTTTTTCATAATAAATATTGACACACAGTTTCTTTTTTCTGATATCTAATCTGGTTTATATTTTTTTTAAATGGAAAAAAATATAATGTTTTCACGAAAGGTGCCCCGTCCGCCCAGCAGTACACCATAACATAAGGGAAAGCAATGGCAATGACAGCCATCGACGTATTCAAACCAAATATGTCTGCCACAGTCAAAATCACTCGTGCGTACTAGCCTTGTGAATTCTATCATACGATTTGGTGCGTGAAACTACAAACAAAAAACCATAACGAATAGCTTAAATATTATATATTTACAAGATGCTTGGACAATGACAAACATTTGCTTTTAATACTAAAATGTTATGTTTCCCAAATGAAGGATAACAAAAATCCATCTGGGAAGATCTATAAAAAAACGTTTTTGAACCTCGTGAGTTTTGAAAACAATAAGAACGTTTTTCCCTTTGGGATTCCATAAATGCTCAATATTTTACTTCGCTGCGTATATATGGCTTTGGACACTGCCTTTCGAGCCACATTCGGTGACGACAGCGCAGGTCCGCACGTGGCCGTGTTGTGTGAGTATGATGCACCACTAGAGATTGGCCATGCATGCGGACACAACCTGATAGCGGAACTGGGCGCGGATGCTGCTGTTGGTATCAAGGCCGCGCATTGTTTCCAAGAATCGTCTTGAGATTAATACGAAAAACAAATTAGATCGGCAGGGACGTAACAAGGCGTACGCACGGACGCACGGGCTTCCACGTAATTTTTTCAAGTATACTTTTAACAAGGATAACATTGTAGAACTTTATGTGATAAACTTTAACAACTCATATAATCCTGGGCCCTCAGTGAATTCATTATCTCATTTATTGTTTCTTTTATTGACTATTTAAAGAAAAGGTTCCTTGTTCATATGGAACTAATTATTACGCATTTTATAAATAAAATACTACAAGCCAAATATGAAAATGATAGGTATTTTATGTCACAAACTGCACCAGAATGGGTTCCAGATTCCGAAAAAATCTCGCCCCCCCCCCCCCCCCCCCCCAACTCCGCGCTTCGCGCTTCGTATGCTTCCACATACTCATGGTCCTGGTTACGCCCCTGATCGGGATGTATTATGGCGCAGTGCGGCTCGTCATTTCACACGCAGAGGTCGGATGGCGTACAAGATAATGCACTCGCCGTTCACCAAGTCGACCGGGGTTCGATTCTCCGATCAAACGTGTAATTGTATATTAGGTCACTATCCTGAGCACGTAGGTTTCCTCAGTTGTTTATATATATATATTTCATAACTGTTGTAAACTTAGGTTAATACAGATGAATTTCGAATCATAGCCGTATATTTCACAGAGAAAAACTCAAATCACTTAAATAATTGTATTCCCTCATAACCGACAAACGTTTCCTAATTCCTCATTTTATGTAATACGATTTGAAAGTTATAGCAATTTACACACATTACCTAAATATTGAGTGATCATGGTTTATATATTCCAAGCAATTAACGTATTGATGAGTAAAACTATCCAAAAGTTGTGACGCAACAATGACTGTGATCTTGACATCACAACACTCATCACATTTAACTTACCCTTTATTGACAGCATATCAACAAAGTCGGGGCATAAATCACCTTTGATCTACCTCTAATACATCTAGACATTTGTTATCACATTTTTATTTCAACTCAAAATTGAATAGATAAATGAGGGCATGAATTTACTACACGTCACAAACGATGATTATCCAAGGTGACAACCCAGACTTGGTTTATTCAGTACTTTTGTCATCTGTTAAACACTAACTTAGGATATATTTGTCATACGAATAAGCAGATACTATTTATAGATATTCAAATGTATTGAAGATTGTACGCTACATGATCGATTGACATGCTCGTTGTGACCATAGCATCCAGTTTATATATAAATATATATCATATCAGTGAATGATTAACATCTTATCACCGTTTTATTAATTTACTAAACTTTTGGATTATTATCTAAGAATATGTCTTTTATCTATTAATTTGATGATCAATAGATTTGATGATCAATTGATTTGTTTATCTATTCATTTTGTCATCTTTGTTTATTGGTCATAATATGTACCAGTTTGTTCATCTTCTTATGTTTGTTGAATAATTAAATTGACCATCTACTATTTCTTCTCTATAAACCAATGTATCTACTAGTGGTTTACATTTACAGGAGGAGTGTGGCAACAGGAAGTATCTATCATCTTATTTCTAAAAAGCGGAGTTCTGATGTCTGTCAGTTGAGTTTTATATCAGTGAATTTTATTTTAGCTATCAGCTATGATATAGCATTTTCTTAACTCCAGTCACAATCAGATATGGGACTCATGTAAACAGCTTCATTACAATCGTTTACTTCGCTGGTGTCAACTGTCTTGTATTTACGTATAAGGTCATCGTTTCGCCTATGTCATTGTCAATATCTAACCGCTGATATATCTTGATGTGCAGAGGTCTTCAACGTCCGATATTCCCTTGGCAATTAAATTAATTAATAATAAAGGCTTTTATATACACCAAACAGTATTTTAAAAAGGGATCTAGAAAAGTTTGGATTTTAGGCTTTCTGTCACACCGGTCTCTTCTAACCTTTCATTCATATAATTATTGTTTTATTAATGTAATAAAACTTTTTGTTTGGACACTTCCTTCCCTTTTCCATATAGATTTGTATTCCTGCTATAGCTAAAAGTGCTAGGAACCCCAGCGGAAAAAAGTGGGAGGGAAAATTATTCTCATCGACAAACACGTATTTGACAATGTTGACGTCGACCAGAAGATTTGAGGCCAACAATGCTTGCCTGTCAGGGGTATGGGAATACAACTTCTTTAAATTAAGAAGCTTAGATATATACATATAATAACGTTTTCTCGAAAACCACATTTTTTATTTTATAGCTGATGTTAAATGTTAAACTTACTTATCTATATCCTTACGTTTCCCTCCGCTCCGTCTACTTGTCACACTACTGAAGTTCGTCCTATCAATGATGAAAAAGTAAAGGGATAATTATTTGTTAACTAATTTATTGAACACTTGCGCGTCATCACCAGGACGAGCACTACCGCCTGTTTCCAGTTTAACCGTGACGTATAAGGATAAGGCCAGTCACGCCACTGCATTTCCCTGGGAGGGAATCAACGCGCTGGATGCGTACCAGACCGTATCGTACATGCGGCAACAGATGAAGCCGGCATGGAGAACCCATGTAGTACATCACAAATAAATAAATAAATGGAAATCTCATTTATCTTGTTAGTGGACATAAGTTCGACTTCCTCTTCTGTTTATATTTTTGTTTACAAAAATTTGTATAAAAATCCCCTGGTTACATATCACTTGATTTAAAATGCAATTTTAATGTGTTTCTAGTTATTTCAAATAATCACCTTACATCAGCGTACAACAATATATCTTTCCCATTTTTTATACAAAAAGGAATAATAAAAAATGGTGGCTTGAAAACATCTATTATACCGGAAGATGCTGCACTGGAATTCTTCATCCGGGCACCGAGCAGGGCAGAGCTAAATGTGTTACGAGAAAAGATGATTGGTTGTTTTGAAAGTGCAGCAACAGCAACTGGATGCAAGGTAACAGTGAACGATAATGTCCAATAGGTATATTGTCGACATGAAATACAGCCATTATTTCAGACACACGTTTATTTCTAATTGGTACTGAACTTTGACCAGCAAAGATAAAATTAGCATTGTAGAATTACCTTATACCAAGGATGTAATAATTTCTGATCACTGATGCGTCAACATGGAATACTTAGTTGGTTTCTTGTAATCCCTTCTCCACGGGTTGATTACGACTTATCAGAAATTTTATGTCTAAGTGTCATAAAAAACTAAACTCTAGCCTCCTCATTTGAGCCCAACGCAAAGGAATTGGGGCTGGACTTCAAGGAACACGACCAGTATGCAGACACCCTGGGGTCCACAGATAAGGGAAACGTGTCGTTTGTTGTACTGTACCCAGTATCGATCCGTATTTCCATTTCGGAACAGATGAAGTCAACCTTATTAGAGGCTTCACTCTCGCTACAGGTAGATGTTGAATGGACAAATCTCAGCTGTTTAAGTTTTAAACCAACATATTAAAATGTTGTGTTCTGAATTTATTGGTGTCCCGTTTTTAATACAGTCAAACCTACTCATGCGACCACCTCTAATTACAGACCACCTGTGTAAAGAGACCCCTTTTAATATTCCCAATTGTCGTGATTTCTTTGTTAATCTACCTGTATTAAGAGACTACTACTGAAAAGTGACCATTATTTGGTTTCTACGTGGATGGTCTTTTAATACAGGTTTCACTGTATGGTGATTACATGATTTTGTATGGGAAGATAATCTTTAAAAACATCTTGTCGGATCCGAGTCCAACATATTTAATTGTTCAATTTCGCAAGTATGGCAAACGGATAATGATACATCAGGCTCTGTCACATTGCCAACTGGTTATGTCAGATAATATCATTCAAAACAGAAAGATGAAATAAATATATGCATGGAATCAACACATTTTGTATATTCCAATTTTACACTTTTCAAAAAAAAACAACGATGCTTTATTGTTGATAATTATAAAATAACCTGAAATAATATTACGCTCACGGGCTAAATGTGTAGTTAAACGTCAGTGTTTCAGTTCTTTCCGCAAATGCTGCATTAAATATTTCATTATCTGCCACTGTGAACCAGTTCTTCTAGTCTCCAACTTCACCTGTTTGGAACAAAATATTAATTTCACATTAGGTGTTTTATTTTCTATGACTTTATTGAGTTGTTTCACGTGTCGTCATTAACAGTACAATTACTTTATAAATTACATGTTTTTCGATTAGCGAAATTATCTAGAGTTCCACGGTTCAAGTTTTAAAACACATATTCAAGGTCAAAGGACATTGTAAACAAAGTATGGTACCTTTTCTGTACATGTTTTGAAAGTCTTCCATTTCCGGATTGGGATTGCCTGTAGCCTTGACGACTTTGTTTGCTTGTTTTAAACTTTCAAAATTGCAGTTGTCTGTTATGTCTCTGATCAGTTGGTCATCATATTCCACTTTCAAAAACTCTGCAAGACGACTGACCTCTCCAAGAGGGTTCTGATTTAAAAATTTAAAAATTTAAAAATCAATATCACGGCGTCAATACATGAGGCTATATCTAGAACTCAAAGTTTGTACGAAAATAAAGCAACAGGATTCGAAGTAATACAACAAATACAACAAATGACACCAGGAACCAACACAAAAATACCACTTGTGGCACTGGTTAAGATGTCCTAGGGTAGTATGTAAGTGATTAACTGGTGAACATGTATCGTGGTATACTGGAATCTCATATCAACAAGTCAGGACTTGATGCCGACAAAAGTATTTCCTTAGCCTAGAATAAAACTCTCTATAGAAAAAAAGGAATGCCTGATACTTAGAGCGAGTTACAATTTAGCAAAATATCATTTGATTAATAAAGTTTATAAGATCAAAATAAAAATCAGAGCATTTGATTTAAGGCTTGATCCTGTTGTATATCATAACACACTGCGAGATATGTTTATTGCATACAACTTCCAGAAAGCGACTGTTAAGGCAAGAACGACAAGCCCAGTTTATCATACAAATATAAATATATATTAATTTAAATATGCATCATCTTCCGTATAAACTATATTTTCTAATGCTTGATTGCAATGGCTGAACATACTGTTATCTTAAAACTATTATCAAACACAATAAAACGTATTAAAAATAAATAAAAAAATAACCATTACCAACCGATTTTAGATCCTCATAATACAGCATGTGAATGTGTAGATCCTGGTTACTGTCTATAATTTGACTCCACTCCTTCGTATAGGTAAACCATTCGAACGTCATTCCTGAAACAAGAAGATTAATGACTAGCAGTGAAGGTCACAAGCGGTATTTTTAATTCTGTTTAAATAGGATATAATGTAGATCATGACATTATTCCTTTACCTTTTGAATATATTTACATTTGAATCGTCGATATAAATATAGGATATTTATTAAATGTATTAATTATTTTAAGAAAAACTCACAAAACAAAAACGAATAATGTTAATAACTTATCATATGTTGGATCGTGAAAATAAATTCTTTCAACATTTTACTCAGGCATATCTTAGCAAGATCCAAGTTCAGTTTGTTGTTTCTGTTGACTTACTTGGAGGATAGTTGGTCTTAAACGCCATTTTAGTAAGGTCACTGAAAACGAAATGAAAATAAATATTTGATTAATTTCAATACGGGTGTTGAAAAGAAAATATAAAGGTACACACAAAAATAATTTACAAAATGATTATTATATTAACATTGTGTTTCATTTGTTTAAATAGACATCAGAATAATATATTACGTTGAAGCAACGAAAAATGTTAAATCAATGAAATTTCCCATGTAAATGTCAATTTGTTTGTCACCATGAAGGAAAGGTGCGACCCAATGCAGTAATTATCATTTTTTATGTGTTTCGCCTTAATTTTAGTCTTCATTATCAACTAGGTTATGTGGAGCTGATTTATGAAAGAAAGCTACACACATGCACAGTTACAAATATTTTGAAAAAGGGGTGAGGGATAATGACCTCTTGTCTGGATGCTTAAAATATCAGCCGATGGCTCTGCATTAATTTATCAACAAAATGCAAATGAATATAAATCTACGCTCGAAAGATAATGATGCAATATAAATATCGTGGGGGGTTTTCATCTGAAATCTGTCAGATTTCAGATACGGTGATTTTTTTTTAATAATCTAAGCCAAATCCAATTGATGTCATGTCTTCAAAACAAAATGAGAACCTATGAAACTTGTATTTCCCAATGATATCATGAAAGCAACCTGACAACTTGCCTTTATCAACTTACATCTTTGAAAATCCTGTGTTGTAATTTTGTCTTCAGCAGTCGAGACTTGTTCGTAACATTGCCTAAAATTGACATATTTCCTTAATAATCAGTTATTGCATGATATAACCGTTAGATTAAACATTTAACCTCATGGTTTACTGAAAACGTACACAACGGGGGCGTGAACGTCACCTTTGATGATGACAAATACGGATGTAGATTAAACTAAAACTCTGACGTACCTCACATGACCAAAGGGGAATAACTCAAATAGTCTTATCGGATTTTACAGAACGGAGATCACTGTGGCTTGGTGCTTCAAAAAACATTCCAGGCCATATCTCATGAATGTATATACCAACATTTTAAGAAAGGTCAAAATGACCGTGTCTCTTTACTTTGAATTATATTCATGACTATAACAAGTAACTTGTAAAATCTTCACCAAGTTCCGTTACCCTTTCAAAATATAGAAACTAACCATGTGAAGTCACAGAATTTAAAGTAAAAAACAAACAAATATGATTGCTATTAGGGTTGTCAAACCGGTCAAATTTTGGTTACAGGTTACTCAAACAATCTTCCGATTGAGTAACCGGTTAGTCAGTTAATTTGATAATCAACCAATAAGCAACGACAATACGTTATCTGTTTAGCAAATGCATACATTTTATATAAATTAGCATGACGGTTTACTCCCGCATTTCAAGCTGAACGCAGGAACTAGGTACGTGTTACCTCAGTAAGCACATTTAATTAACAAATGATGTCGGAATACAATAAGGCAGGATTCAATTACAGTTATCTGAACTCGAAATCATATGCGGTAACATTGTTCTTTAGTTTGGTTTGTTTGTGTTTTGCGTCCTATTAACAACTATGGTCATTTAAGGACATGCCGTGTTTTGGCGGTGAAGGAAAGCCGGTGTTCCCGGAGAAAAACTACTGACCGACGGCCAGTACCTGGTGGCTGCCTCACGTAGGTCTTGAACCCGCAACCCAGGGGTGGAGGACTAGTGGTAGCAGAATGTAAGGAGCCTTAGATATCAGATGTTCTTTAGAACAAAATTTGATCGTCAAACGTTCTAAAACATGCTTGCTCATTAAAGTATGTACTCTTCAGATTATATTAACATATCGCACATAAAAGCGAGTTCTACCTCTAAAAGCTGATGTCTAGCAACTTGTATCCTGGCTTCCTTTTAAAGTATGTTCAGAATTTTTCGGTGCTTGCAACATCTTTTTGTCAATCTTTACAATAAAGTGTTGTGAGCGTATCAGTTAGCCTAAAACTTATATTTTCAGTTAACGTTGTGGAGGTAATATGTATTGATCGTAACTCACCGCCTAATAAGGATCTGCTACAAGGATAATGAAATTTAGAATCCCCTCCTATAGAATATACCACTCAATACACTGTCAGGTAAAATCGCACTTAAAACGGAGTCAGTTAGCTGTTAGCGTGAAATAGTTTTTAACTGTAGAATTTTCTTTTTTAGAATGCTTTCGCTGTGTTATCCAGGCATTTCAAATTTCATGAATTCAAGAAGAGATGAAGAGAGAAGTTAATGAATCTTGAATTAGTTTAGTAAATACAGAAAGAATGGTCTCGTTAACAGCAAATCATACAAAATAATTAGAATGCCTGGGAATCCTGAGGTTTCCAAGGGTTGGGGAAGGCCCTACCAGCAAGGTCCTCTCAGGCTTACCCATATATAAACACACACAAAATAAGAGAAAAAATAGTAATTAGGTAGACATTGCTATTGTACGTACATTTGTACGTGTTATTTCATTATTAACGCTGATACAACAGCAACATTTTGTCAATAAAAATAGCACTATGCAGTACAAAGGTTACATAATCAGATGAGCTTAATATGTGGGGAAGGCTACCCCCAAGTAATACATGAATTAAATCATAATCAGACAAAGAGTATAAGAACACGCTAAATTCCATATCAAAAGCCGTACTAATAAGACACCATAGATCGTCTCTAAGACCTCAGTTTTTGTACAATGAAGTACTATATGTGTTATACGGTCATTATGTAAAATACCACAAAAATGGCATAATTCAATAATATTTGTTGATCTTGAATTAGCACATAATCGAACTATATTGCTTATCTTGCTTAGATGTTCAGGGAATTTTAATGCTACTGTCCATAAAATATGTGGAGAAATTACATCATGAATGAGCAAAAATCTTGTGAAATCTGAATCGTTGTTCATTCTATCGTACATCATTAATTCTTCCCAATTATAAACTGCTTTATAGGAAATTGACTTCCATGATGAACTACTTGGAAAAACTGTATCTGATATATACTGCAACAGATAATTAAACAAATCATACTTGCGAAGTATTCTCACAATATCAGGAATAAAACCAGTTTGACAGGACTCCTTCAAAATATGCATGAATAGGCGTTTGAGAAATATAGTATGAGTTAAGTATTTACTGTCCAGTCTACAAAGACGACCGAGAAATAAAAGTTTTCTTATATCAATGTAACCTTCTATGGAGGTCCATCCAATTAAGGAGTTGGCCATATCAGTTCTAGTTCTAATGTTTAACCCTTGAATGGATTTTACGATAAAATTTTGAGCGCGCTCTAATTTGATTAATTCAGTTCTAGACAGTTGCCATAGTTCACACCCGTACATGGCAGACGGGAAAACTTTAGCCTTAATCAGCTTTGCAACTGTTAAAGGATTAAGAGTCCTAGGATGAGCACCAGATCGAATAAGAGCCATGGTTCCACTTTTTAGTTTCTTGCATGCAGACTCAGTTCTGTCCGATGTACATAATTTAAAATTCAAAACAACACCGACGTGCGAAATGTTTTCAAGAACTGGTAGTGCTTTACCATATAAATCCACATCTTTTACCAAGACTTATCTGCCTTTTTTAAAAACAACAATTCTACTTTTATCAACAGATAATGAAAATCTCCATTTACGACTATAGTTTCGCAAATTGTAACCATATCTTGTAAACCAATACCTATGTTACTGATCAAACATATGTCATCTGCTTGTGTGGGGATATTAACCCTGGTATCAATAACAAAAGCTCCTTTTCTTGACGATTCGACATCATTTAGTAAATCGTTAATAAAAACCAGGTAAATTTTTGCAGATAATAACCCCCCCTGTAAGATCCCTCTCTTCATGAGGACAGGTGATGACTGGTGACCCTTAAAGGCGACATGACTTACAAAACCGGTATACATATTTTTTAATATAGTCAAAATTTTGCCCTTAAATCCTATTTTGTACAGTTTGAGAAGTAACCCTTCGTGCCAAACAGTATCAAAAGCTTTCTTGCTATCTAAAAATGAAACGAAAGGACCAGAGTCATTTTCTAGATTGTATCTCACACATTCCCGTAAATTAAAGGAAGTGCATAGACTATATAATTTTTTCATATCAGCCGATTGCTGTCTGTTTGTGAAGTTATGGTGAAAGAATACGCCTGCTGTATCACTACGCATCTCGTAGAGGCGAATAATGTTGGCCCCAATGCACAATCGGGTGCGGATTCCTTCCATGTGTTCTGATAGGGGGCCATTGGATAGTCCAATAGACCTGATGTAATTGGTGTCTCTCTGGGACCCAATCTCCATGTAGTCCGAGCCATGTCGAGGATGTTAAAACCCCATTAAAATAGTTAAGGAATCTCTGTCCTACTGCACTGTGGTATTTCGTTTAAACAGTAACCTCTCCCTAAATTCGTTCCTGATATAACTGTAGCACAGTTGGACGATAGCATTTCCATTTTGTTGGAGCGATAGTATAACCATTAGAGGTCCATGGTTCGAATCCCGGTCTAATCCCGCCGATTTTATTTTGAATCAAAACACTGGTGTTGATACATGTATGTTTTATTTCTTCATATTTATTAGTTTTCATAAACGACTTGCAAGTATTTTTCTTCTTTTCTGTAATAAATGATCAGCTATAGTCATGCCGTAATAAACAAGTTTGCAATGTGTAGTTAGTTTTTGGCAGCTTTACAGTAATTTTTTAAATGAGCATTTCTTTCAATTTAAATACAATGTTATCAAAATACTGCACTTGATAAATCACACTATTGATTTCTCCAGACCGAATGAATAAGTTTATGACTATTTGACGTTCACTAACAGGTAATAGTACTTATGTGTGAGCACACATGGTATATTTTATCTATAAGATAACATTTTATCTCCTTTTTTCACCTTATCTGTTGATATTATGTATATCAGTGTGAATATTTAGCTACAATCTTGCAGAGTCAGTTTTAGATTGATAAAGTACCAAGCTGATACAATTTGATTGTAACGTTTTAAAATTTAAACCTCTTTATGTCTACAGATAAAATCAGAGTAAGTATGACACAGTGTTTTAAATATCCATTTAGCTACGGTATGCGATGATATAATTCAATCTACCTCACAATTTAAGTTTGATATTATGCGTACAGCATGTCACTTATATAAAGGGTTTAACACTCAAACATAACTTATGTTTTGTGAAGCAGTCGACTGTACCTTGAATAAAATACAAATATATTATTAATAAATTTTATTTTTATTGTCACGCCTTAAATATTCAACCATAAGTGTTCCTTTCCTGGAGCCGTGCTTAATCACTTTAATTGACAAGAGCTCTGCTTAATTTCATTTACTTTTTCAGTGAATGGCGTTAAACAGAAGTTAATGTTTCATAACATCACATCAATATATGTAGAATACGTATTGATATTGTTAATAATTACTTTTAATTCTTGCAGCTACGTGCGACGAGTCTGAGTTGCTGAGTTACACCATGGAATCATACAAATCTATTAAGCAGATGATTTTGAAAGCCTCCCAAGTCCAGGGCCCAGTTGTTCAAAAGTGATTAGCTTACTAACTGTTTAACGACATTTTTCAACCTTTAATAATTTTGTAAATATACAAGGTAAAAAATCGTAATTTTACACGTAAATTCAATTCCAATTACTCTGATTGAAATTTGCGCTTATCACTGATTAAGCCAATCATCCATTGTCTAATTATCCAACACTACACGATGTTCTGTTACCGTTATCTACACAATTTTAACCTCAAAATTTATTCTCCTTCTTTGTATAATTAAATCATTCAAGTTTCATAGTGAAATACAATCATACCACATCCAATGTAAATGAAGTACGCATTTATATCCTTAAACAGAAATAAATCATACGTACAAACTCACGCGCACTCATTCCCTTCGTCATGTACGCATGCACGCGGACAATTTGACTGAACAGTTAATGTATTGCTCCATACGCACATGTTAAAAATAAATTGATTATGAATATTAAAAGGCATTTTCCTGAATATGTTGAGGGCTAGGTATTTATAAGAGTGTACTAATATGAGTTATTATTTTTGTTTTAAGCTGTATGTATATTTAAAGTTAAGCCCTTTCATCCTTTCATTGAAGACAGCATCAAACTTCTCACTATCGGCTACCGTGAACCAGTTTTTCCAGTCTCCGACTTCACCTGCAAAACATTGGCACTATTACAATATTTCAAAAAAAAAACTTTAGATAATTATGATCATTCTTAGTTAGCAAAGGCACCATTAAGTACGAAGGAAACAACATCTGGGACTAAAATTAAAACCAGCATTTTCAATGTGCTCGCATTAATTAGAAAGTACACATTTTTTGTTAGCGTTTAGTAAATTATAGGTATAAATATTAACTTACCTTTCCTGTACATGTTTTGAAAATCGTTCATTTCCGGATTAGGATTTCCGCTCGCTTCGGCTTTGACCTCCTTATTAGCTTTCTTAAGATTTTTGAAATTACAGTTGTGGCTGACGTCCTTGATAAGTTGTTCGTCATAATCTACCTTAAGGAAGTCTGCCAGACGCCGGGTCTCTCCTATAGGATCCTGGGAAAAGGCAAAGATGACTGTCTCATATATCAAATTGTTAAAGTCTTGGAAATCTTTTATCGAACCTCTTTGAATGTAAACAGTTTGACTTATAATTGCAAAGAAAGCGAAATACGAACTTGTGTTTTTTTTTCAGAAATAAATTACACATTTTGTTACAAGGTTTTAGTCTCTATGGAATGTTACCCTTCATATCGATACTACCTTTATAATATCTTCATAGTACATCATGTGAATCTGTAATTTGTTGTTGTCCGCAATAATTTCATTCCAGTCGTTTGTGTACTTGAACCAGTCGACAGTGAAACCTGGAATGCAAAGCTAAACAATTTGACTTCCATAACATTTTTTTTTTAAATAAATATCTCTAAATACATACTACAGTCTTAACGCATGTATGTTTGGTATAGAAACATTCTTCATAAGAGGTTGGGGTACATTGATACAACAAAATATAATATTTAATACACAATCCCCTGAATATGTCTCTTCAAAATACAAAGATGGAAGAAGGAGACACATTTAAATATTGCATTTATTGTAGAAGTAGTTTTTAGAACTCAATAATGTAAAGCGATTGCACGCCTTAAAGTTCTATTTATGTTTGCATCTATATCCACAACAGATGATAACATGTATTAATTAATTATTATCTATCGAGTGCTTCCAAATATGTGTATCATCCATGTTTATTTTTAAATACGTGATAGATTTGTTTGAAAAACAACTCACTTTGGAATAGACAAATATATGGATAAACATGAAATGCCTTGTAATATTTCGAAATAATAACCATCATACCCTGTGGATAATTATATTTACATTTTTTATCTAAAATAATATATATGTTGTACCATGATCAAGGTAAATCTGTAGAAAGTCGCTGAAGGAATGTTTGAATTGACCTATGGTCATGTTCCTCCTGTGGTGAAAATTCGAAACGACAACATCTTTAGGATTTCTCTGGATGAAGATAATTCGTCCCTTGGAGCCATTTTCTAATTGTTCGGGGAGAAGTCTCAGGTAAAAATGGGTGTTAAGGGCTCTTGGTGATGGAAGACTGTCAAACTCTTCTGGCCAATGGAACTCCATCATTCTCGTCTCCTTGGATACGTTTTCGTATTCTGCCTTTCCTTTCAGTAGCATGGTTGTCATTTCCCATACCCAGTGTGTCCCTGTACAAAGCATCAATATAGTAATGTAAACTTTGTTTCGAACACGTCATACTTTGAAGCATGGTGTTCAATTGACTTCTTAACCAATGTATGCTCCCCAGGGAGTTGAGAAAGATATTGACTGGTTGCAAAGGCCCTATAACCATTGATAATAATTTGTGAACCGCTTTGAGAAGACCTATGAGCTGGGCTGTGATAAAGCGGTATATAAGATCCCCGAATTATTAGTATTTGTAATTAATAGGGTTGTCAACGGTTAGCCGGTTAACCATTTACTCGGTCGGAAGACCACGAAGCGGCTACCAAAATCAACAACCGAATAGTATGACAGTTATTTATCCCTTTGGGGAGCCCCCAGTTTCCCTGGCCTAGACCTACACATTATCTATAAATGCTACCAAAATTAGATACAATATATATGTAGTTTTGCAATAAAAGCAGTGTTCAGGCTGACATTTTAGTGTTGTTTTGTACTTTATTGTAAATATTGACAAAGAGATACCGCCTGCACCATTAAAAAACCATGAACATGTTTAAAAGGGAGCCAGAATACAAAGTTGTGAAATATCAACTTTTAGAGGTATGAACTCGCTTTTGCATACGAGATGTAAATATCATCTGAGGAGTTCACACTTGAATGAGCAAACATGTATTAAAGCGTTTGTTGATCAAACTGTGCTCTAAAGCACCGTATAACCGCATAGGATAGTACAGATAACTTTTATTGAATCCCGGCTTACTGTATTCCAAAATTTGTTGTCCATGAAATATACTTACCGAGGTAACAGTATTGAATTTTTATACATATAAATGGGAGGGAAAAATTAAAACAAATATTACTTTTTCATATTACAATGTATATCGTTACATTGTAATAAAATTATATTTTTTACATACATTATATTGCATACATTACATATTTTTAACTCATTCACCCCTGAAATTTCATAATGAACTATTTCAACCTTTGAATTGGATGAGTTCAAATGTGTCTTCAGGGGTGAATGAGTTAAATACCTTGTATTATATAATTAGTCTTTATTTACAGTTTATCAGTACTATTTCTAATAATGAACGTAAATTAGGTATACATAAGCGTACCTGATTTCATAGATGCACAAATGAATACGTCATCGTCTCGACATTCCATTTTCCTCATCTTTTTCAGGTTTTCCCGGACATCAGGAATGAACCCCGAGCTGATAAAGTTAACATCTAAGCTAAGGCCCTCATGTCGGAGGACCTGTCTCTCCTCTCCCGTGTGTGTGGTGAATGTAGTCACTTCAGACTCGTCAAATTTGGCTTTTGAAACAGATGGGAAATGACAATTAACAAATTTCCTTTTAATATATTTTGCTTTGTCAGAAATGTTGCTTATATTTTAATCATGAAATATATGAAAGAGTTGTCACTGTGCATCTGGTATTCATCACGAGAGACGAAATATTCCAATTTAAGGGAGAAACGAAAACGAACTAACGTAACCCAGGGGCAGTATATAGTAACGGTTGAAAGCATGAAAACAATGTAGACCCCGCCCCCTTTCTAAATTGCCGGATCTGAATCGAATCAGGCATATATCTTTTTTTGTTATTTTCACTGTAAACATTGCTTTCTAATCAGTCAACTTACATTGTGCTGTGCAAAATTAAAAATATTATCAAATTTTCACACTAGATATAATATTGACTTTATTTTGAACATTAAGACTTGTATACCAATAATTATTGCAATAATATAAATTTATCTTTTATATACAATAATTTTATATGAGTGCATTGTTTTAATTCTCATTACTGTACCGAAATACAACTTTTGCTTACCGGTAAATTACGAATATTTAAGACTACTTATATTTATTTAAACAGATAACATAAACACTCGCAAAAAAACACAAATATCTGCATGCCACAGGTATAAAAAATGTACACGTAAACATATATATGTACGATAATGTAGGCAGTTTGTTTTAAATTTATGATATAAGTATGCAGTGCTCCTAAAATTATTAATAAAACAGAACCACCGATGCAGATTCATACAGGACAATATTTACCTGGGAGATAATTTTGCTCGTGTGCCATCTCTCTGTGTCGACGTCCTCGGTGATACCTAGAACATTAAGATAAAGATTACCAGGGGATCTGACGTAACATTAAAGTTACGATAGACGGGTCATGAAAACGACCTTTTATATCATTATATAATATAACAATAATGGCCTTATCTTGTATTTAACGGGGAGATAAACAACACAGCACTCTATACATGTGTATACAATATATATGTGTAGAAATAATACATGTAAGGTACAGGTGTATACAGCAGTATGTCAGCGAATTATGTGCTGTATATATTGCTTGAAACCTTCATGTGTTTGTGTGTGTGTGGGTGGGTGTGTATGAGTACAATGTAAGTTAGTTCAAGCAATGTCCTAACAAGAGGTTAGTTATAAAACTTGTATACTCAAGTTATAGAAAAGACGAAGTTAGCTAGAAAATATTAACCTACCTTGTTAACGCAGAGGAGAAATAATGACATACAATACGACCGTTAACGGCTACGTGTACTCCCCCTCATACGAGGCTTCCGCTTCTGTTTGCACACCCTCGAGCTCGTCACTAGACTTGCGCTAGTCCCTTCATTCGTACAACCCAGGTATGTATTTAAAAACTTTTAGAGATCATGCAATGGGCATTTTAACCATACCATAGGTTAGCCTCGCAGAAAAATGCAGTTTTTTAAAATAATGATAGAACAAAATCCTTATACTTCTAAATATAAAATCCATAAAGTCACTTTCTCTTGGAACCCCTAATTTCTCCCATTAGCAGGTCATCATTCTTCGTGTTATCTTATCAAAAGGGAGAAAAGACTGACCATAAAACCCAGTTCAACATCTGATACCTACCCGATTGTTGCCATGCCCAGTTCCATAGTTATACGTGTCAGAAATAACAAGACTTAAAATGTAGGGTTATCTAGCAGATATGTTCCATAATATTTTCTTTTGTTGGTGAAATGGACTGCTGCTGCCGAAGAAGGATTCCTTGTGTTATTTAACTCTGTGAGGGGAGGTAGAAAATATGCATTTCTGTAGGTGCACGGGTTTGCATGTCTACATTTAAATTCGGTCAGGTTGAGACTGATTCGAGAGTGTGTTGTGTCATTTTGTTTATAAAGGTTTGTTTTATTCTAAAAAATGTTTAATATACGAAACACGGGAACTTTATGTTTTTTCATTATACACGACAGACCATATGTAAATCATGCATCATGATATGAATCAGTAAAGCAAATCTTATTGAAACTTAAATACACACATGCTAAAAACATCTACATGAATAACATACAAAAGAACATATGCTTCAGTGAATACAAAAGAAAATAACAATAAAGTACGATCAATGACTCTGACAAAATATTTGTACGTTATGGAGATAAGCCTCAATCTGTACAATAGGGCCGAGATCTGTTCTCTCTCACACATATTGTACAGTATGAGGCTTATCTCTAACTTAAAACATAGCACCCCTTTATTTTAATATAGAACACCTTGATTTTTAATATAAACCTGTCATGTCAGTTCAGTGGTACAAGGTTCTAGTTAAGTGTCATCTCCAAAACAAATCAAAGTGCTTTGTGAAAAACAGGAAAATTCCATTCCTTCGGGCAGCAGAAAACTCAACATAAATGCTGCAGATATGTGTTTAACTCTAAAATTCTAAAAAACGAAATTCTGGAATATATACTAGCGGAAAAAAGAAACTGTGCATGCTGAGAATTGTTATAAAACATGTATTACCAACTGTATATACAAGAAAATTTACACACATGACCGAGTATGTTGACAGTTTTTCCCGTGCAGTTTGCTCTCTATAGGCGTTGACCAGTTTGCACGTTTTTCTCGTCCAGCCATCCATTTCGACAATGAAAGTTTATTTTTCAACTGTTGGGTCACTCTATTGAGACCAGTAATCAGTAAAAACAGCATTATAACGTTTTAATTTGTGATTAATGCTATGCCGAGGTTCAATGAAAATGACCGCCTCCGGATTATTGGTATGCTTCAAGCTGGTATGGGCCAAGCCGTTGTCTCTACACGTTTTCATGTTCATCGAAACACAATCCGGAATTTGTGGAGAAGACATCAACAGTTTGGCCGATGTCGGCGATCGACCTCGTGCGGGACGTCCACGTGTGACGTCACGTCAACAGGACAACCATATTCGGTTTGTCCATTTGAGAAATCGCTTCCAAACGGCAAGTTTGACTGCACGGACAATCAATGGGTTGCTACCAATAAGCTCGAGAACTGTACGGAACCGATTGCGTGAACGCGCTATCCATCCGCGACGTCCTGCAATCCGCCCAGTTCTTCTGTCACGTCATCGTGTAGCACGTCTGGACTAGTCAGAAAGGCACCTGTGATTTACTCGACGGGATTAGGCAGGCATTTTGTTTACGGACGAGTCGCGAGTCCACCTGGATAGTAGTGACGGCCGTTCCAGAGTGTATCGTCGCGTTGGAGAACGTTTCCGTGACGCGTGTGTGGTACAACGACGTTCTTTCGGAGGAGGAAGCGTTATGATTTGGGGCGGCATCACAGCCAACGGGAGAACGCCTCTGGTGGTTGTAAACGGGAATTTGAACGCGCTACGTTACCGTGACGAGATCCTCCGGACCCACATCGTTCAATTCGTGCAAGGGCAGCAACGTCACATTACGCTACAGCAGGATAACGCCAGGCCACACACAGCTCGTGTCGCTATGGACTTTCTGGTCAAGCAGAACGTTGACGTGTTTCCCTGGCCTGCTGTATCCCTCGATCTGTCGCCCATTGAACACGTCTGGGATGAAATGGAGCGCAGATTACGGGCATTACCTAATCAACCGGTGACGTTGGCTGATTTGGCTGCAGCGTTGGTACATATCTGGAATGCCATCCCACCAGCATTATTGAACCGTCTGATAGGCTCCATGCGTCGGCGTTGCCAGGCTTGCATTCAGGCAAACGGTGGACATACGAGGTATTAACTTTGTGAACTCAGTATTGACCCCTGCGGTGTTTACGTCACTCCTGAGTGGAACTTATATTACGAGGAAAATGGAATGCAACTGTTAATAAATAACAAATAAATTGTCCCTGAAAACCTTGTTGTTCTACGTCATATACATTTATTTTTATAACACATTTTAGGCATGCACAGTTTCTTTTTTCCGCTAGTATACGGAATATGCGGAGTCATTTTGTGTCTGTTGACACATTTTCTTGGAATAAATTTGGTTCAACTAATTAATTCTGTTGTATTTTTTATTGTTAATTGAAATAAGCTATTTCAAAACATGGCTGCCTGTATTGTTCTTTTATGTTCTGAGTAGGGCATTATAGGGACAGCATTACCTATAACTCTCCCATAAGATACCTGTAACTGTCTTATAAGTGACTGTCCAATAAGAGTCACATATAAGACAGCCAAAGGTAACATATGGGACAGTTACAGGTAATGTTCCCATACTAACGCAGTTAAAGTACAGAAAGAACAATGGATGACACAGCTATGTTTTAAAAATAAAAATAGTTGAAAGTGATTGTATTAGATTAAGGTTAAATTTAGTTTTAATAATAGGGAAGCTCTTTAATGGTAACACATGCGTGCGTAAACAGAGCTGCCTCCCCTTTCTACCCGTTGCCTTTAAAAAAAATCGTCCGGAAGTAGACGTCCAGTGGGGAAACAGGAAGTGTATCCTTGAAGCAAAGACAAATGGGTTTCAACCCATATATGAATATCTTCATATAGTGAAAACAATCTTCATGTTTTATTACTTGTTTATTTAGACAAAAAATAATATACATTCTGGGTGAAAAAAGTCTATCACATAAAATGTGATACTAACAGGCATGAAACTTCGTTCAGAGATTATCATATCATGACGTCACAACCACGTCACAATCATCGGTCTTCATCGGTTATTTCCGGAAGGATGAAAAATAACCGGAAAATTCTGGAACTGATGTTCGTTGCATTTATCTCTTTTTCGGTGCTTCAAGACTTTTGTTTTTTATTTCAGTTTCCACAGGCACAGAAAGTAAAAATGCGGATATTTTCTGAAGATCTTTTTTGTCATCAACCCGGTTCTGTTGATATTTCTACCGGGAGATATCTTCAAAAAAGAGATCATTTAA
Source organism: Mizuhopecten yessoensis (assembly GCF_002113885.1). NCBI lineage: Eukaryota > Metazoa > Mollusca > Bivalvia > Pectinida > Pectinidae > Mizuhopecten > Mizuhopecten yessoensis. The sequence continues at coordinate 1,901,618 of NW_018406397.1, forward strand.
AATTTCATCAACTTTTGATTTTCATATGTTGAGAATATGAGCGAAATAATTAACATTTTTGAATGTCTGGATATAATCTTTACATTATTTATGCATCACCACTCATAAAAGAAGCAACGGAAAATGCATTTATGACGAAATTAACAATAATTTTTCAGACAACCAACCAAAGTGCAACGCCCTTTTTCAGCAACGTATCACTTTTTCACAACGCGTTCCGATTTGTAACTAGTTACAAACAGACACTGTTATTTTATTTGGCATCATTACCTGTCAAACCTCGGTGACAGTTACAAAATTTAATATTCAAGCCGGTGTTTCAAGATGGAACAGTTATTGTGACTACATATCGATATAAAGACAATTTCAGTTACATCGAAGTATTACAATGGGTTTTTTTAATTTCATTGTTTTAACTACGATCTCTATACATTTACTTAGACTAATCGTCAAATATGTAATATGCACATTGAAACGGAATTGCTACTTTTTTACAGTCAAACGTGTAACACATTGACAGCTTCAAATGATAATACATGAAAGCCAAGCCAATCACTCACTACCATATTGCTGTACGATAAGAATTTATTGAAATATCAATTTGGGCCCGAACAGGTTCCACCAATAATACCGTGGCAAGGTCGGCCCATGTAGTAAACACATAAAAAGTCGTAAAATTGGCGGTAAAATCTGACGTTGCATGCTTTATGACGTCATAACTGAGCTGATTTCAATGCGTCGAACTTACCCAAATGCCTTACCCCATGGCGGGGCTCGTCCGGCCATCCGATCTCCCGACAAGAAAAGTTAAATAATGTTCAAAAACGGACGGGCTGACATACTTCCTAGAACGGACTTTAATAAAATTACGGTTTTGAAGAGGATGATGGCGATTTCATCACGGAATGGGAATTCAAGTGACAATGACAAGTTTTATTCTCACAAACTGGTTACAGTATAGAGAATTTACATATACATATTAAAACAATTTACATATAAATCATGGTGTTAATGGACAGTGTGAATTCGCTCAATTATGTGTTTTAGAAATTTTACAAGTGAAATTAATTCTTCATTATTGACATAATTAAATAATGTATTGAACTTGCAAGTACTGGGTCTTTCAAAATAATATCTAGACATAAATTTTCCTCTGTTTTGCAGTATTTTGTGATCACTACAATTAAACAAATAATGATATTCGTCTCCAATTTCATTCAGGTCGCAAACAATGCATTTTCTATCTTCTCATGGAATGTTATTCCATCTGCAACATTTAATCGGAAATTTATCATTACAAATTCTAAATTTTCAATAAACATTTGCTAGTCTTGGAGGGAGATCTTACAGGTATTTTTCTTATACTAAGTCATGTTTATAGATTCTGTAATTGGTCCCTTTAGATGCATTGAAAACATCGCTTCTCCAATTATTAATGAATTTATATTTGAGTGTATGGAAAACTGTATTTTTCAACCATTGGGTACTATGGAAATCTTGACTTTCAAATATATGTATTAAATTACATTCATTAAGGATATTTTGAATACAATTAGACCATTGAGGGTTATAGTTTATAATTATCTTATACATTTTATTACTTAATTTATTAGGTATTGGTTCTAACAATTTGACCCAAAATAAAATCATTCGAACTTTAATATTAATACTCCGAGGAAATCTTCCTAGTTCTCCATAAATCATGAAATTTGGTGCCGATATTTTCAGCTCAAGTATATATTTACAGAACTACAAATGCAAACGTCTAAAAGCATGTAATCACAAAACCCCGGACTTCACAACCATACAACATGACAGGCTTGATATCTTTATCGAACATATCTAATTTACCGTCAATTGATAGTTTTTGGTCTCTGCATTTAGCAATAGCACCATACGTTGCCCTTAGGCCCTTATCAATAATTGTCAGATATTTAACTGCGTGAAACCATTTTGAGTAAAATGGACACCCAGGTATTTGAACTTTTCACAACTTTTACTTCATTTCTGTTATAGGTAAAACCGTACATTTTACAAGCAGACACTAAAACTTCCAGCTATATGATAGTCAACAGGTTATCGGCATTATCTTCCTTAAATCCGAATATTCCAATATTGACAAAATGACAACGACAGTCAATAAGAAAATATTTAAATCGCTACAGTGTATGGCTGTTGCATGTTCTAGGCCACAGGTATTGGTCACAATAAATGTTTCCTATGGGTTACTATATATAATATATAGTTGAGAAAATACACTTTAAATATGTGTACTGATTTATCACTATCAATTTAGAAATTGGAAGAGGAATGGGGGGAAAGGGTTGGGACTAAAGGGGTGAGGGAGCTTGGAGGGGAATTGAGCTTGAACGGAGAAAGGAAGATTGAGGATAGAAGTGAAACTGTGGCTAAGAAGGGGAGGGGGAGGAGAAGGGGAGGGGGAGGCTTGGATGAAAACTGGCGGTAAGTGGGAGAGAGCAGCTAAGAGGGATATCAGACTTTCTACTTCATTAAATATCAATATTTTGTTTCCTTCATCACTCAACAATGAAAGAAGGCCGATCCCTAAATTACTCCGAGATAGAAACCGTCGGCATCAGTTGCACCAAACAGAGTGGGTACAATGTACTTGTGCACCGTTCCTTGATGTGTGGGACGAGTGATTCACGCCCGTAGCCATAGTAGCCATTAAATCACATACAGTAGCCCCAAGTCATCGTACTAAACCGGAAGTCGACGTAAGCTGTTATTTTTATCTTGTCTTTGTTCCTTATGCTACTTTAGCAGTCTTCTTTCTTTCGTTTACGTTAGAACATAATGTGTGGCGTGGATCACGGTTTATAATAATACAATTTTATCATTATATAAATAATTGTCAACATTTCCGAAAAATTATCATCTTTATCAGGTGTAATTGTACATTGAACATGACTTTTAACGTTGGGACGTGGTGGCGTAATAATGGATTGAAATACACTATTTTGGTAAGTAAATTATTAATACAAAATAATGAAAAAAGTTTCAGTCAACAATGACAAATTTAAAAAAAATCATAAACGATCTATGTCTATATCACAGTTTGAATAACAAAGATAAGAACCGATGAGGGTTCTTAATGTCTTAAATGTCATAATGATAAATGAGTTTATTAATACCTATTTCATATGTATATATATAATAAAAAGGGATTAAATGTCCATGTGAAGGANGTATTTATATATATATATATATATATGGGTCAAAGAAGTAATATAGACGGCAAAATCNTAGATGGTAAAATCCCATATAACACTTGATCCTAATGGAGGTATGTCCGTAGGATACGAATTACCTAAAATATTATATGGGGCAAAGAAGTAATTCCAACACACTATTACACACATATGTTATTATACAATATATATATATATATATACTCGTGCTGCCCAAATGACATCATTTCATTGTATAATTAGAATTGATAAATGAAATATGGGTTATACTCATTTTAATTAAAGCAACGAGTTGGATTTCTATGAACATTTTAATTAATGAGGTTTTACATAAAGTGTTATTTTTATGTGGTGTCGTAGGAGTTTTATTTATGTTACAGTTTTTATCAGAACAGACGGGCTAGTTTTGACTGTTGACTAGTATGCTAACAAAGGAACGCGGTGTGTTACCCAGTGTTTAGCAGCATGCATGGTTAATACATTATACATGCCACATAGCTGATGCAGATCTCACGGGAGGCTGCATCTGCTGCTCCCGACATTCATTGGCTGTGAGACAGGGGTCACCAAGTTCACATAGGGTGATAGCTGTACATGTTATGTTCTGTAGTTGTTAAACACGTACATGCACGCGGTAATATATCCTATTGATAGGTAGGTACACATTAAACCATATGTAATAGCTACGTACATGTAAAGAATTTAATTAGATTACCAGATACTCTGAAGAGCCCGCGTATGTGCTGCTTTATCGTTCTATACATATCTAAGGGTCACGCACACCACAGACTGTATCAATATATCTGTTAAAAACAGACAACGAGTGACATACATTTCATCAATTAAACGTTGTTGCAAGCAGAAAGCATAGTTACCGGAGAATATGTTACACCACGGAATTAGATTAGATATCTATGTCTGTGGTTATACCTATATTTGGACCTACATTACGGTGTCAAGAGTAATGTAACACGTTTTTGAGGTTGGGATCAACTTTCGGTAAAAATATCACCCCAATGTTATAGCTACTTGCTACTCATTGAGGTGTTACTTTTATCGAAAGCTGATCTAAAATCCTAACAAGTGTAAAATTAAACACCTTAGTTTAGGTCCAAATATAGCTGTAACAAATTCTCAGGTCATTGTTACAAAAACCGCGTTTGGAATAATGCTGTTATGTTTCATCATTTACATTTTGATATTTAAGTAAACAATATGCGGACGTCACACCATGCCACATACGATAGTAATGATATTGAAACTGATTATGTTTTAGTTAAATAAAAGAACTCTTGAAGCGTTAGCCTTACTTGGTTTATTGTCTATTTATCACTTAGACGATAGAACATTAAACAGTTGTAGAGAAACTTATAAAGACTGTCTTGCTTAAAGCATCTTTTACGCGAACACGTCATATAGGTTTATTTTTGAAAACTGGTACAAAATGGTTGAATAATTGCATTACTTAAATTAAAGCACAAAACAGCCCAAATTGAGACATTATTAACTAGCGATGTATTTGTAAGTTGGTAAAATGATCGTAAACAATTAAAAGGGTTTGAACAGTTCAAAATGAGTTGAACTTGAATTTAATATATTACCTCTTTCAATCGGATGAGAATTCCGTCTCCACCATTGCTCCTCGTCAACGCATATGGATGACAATTAGAGTAATGTGTGTAGCTTAATCCTTTAATTATAAAGGTGATTGTTCCAGGTCCTGTGGCTGACCTTGTGTACCCTCCTGTTCCGGAACACATACAACACCTACAAATACGACCTGGAGTACTACTATGTCCACCGAATACTTGGGGTGAGTTCAACTGTATGGTAAGGCCGAAAAAATATGTTTCGGGTAACTTGGCTGAAAAAAATAGGGAAGTTGGTGAGGATTTCTTTTTTTGCTGCTGGATTTTTTTATTTATATAAAGAGGGGGAGGCTTATTTTGAAAACAGATATTGCATTACCTTCAGAGATTATAATTATTTCCTGCGTCGATTTTTTTTGTATCATAGAATGAAGAAAAATACTATCATTTAAAAAAAAACATTCCGTTTCAGTGTTATTTTTTTATTAAGAATAATTCAAGTAAAATCGAGCCCATTGGGTATATTTCCGACAATGGTAAGTTTTGTCCTCTAATTTATTAATATTTCACTTTTAGTCACAAGATTTTCTAGAAAGATGCATATTGATATTTTTTTAAAAAGAACAAATAATAATTGCAAAATTTTCTTCTGGAATAGCTGTTTTCTTCATGTAATAATCTTTCACCTCCACAAGAGCCGTGTTTTATTACATTTTTTTTTTTTTTACAATTTTAGTCGTGGTTGTGTATTTCCCGTGGGAGTGCAGCTGTCCTCAACCTGAACTGTGGCCTTCTACTCCTCCCCATGTGTCGGAGTACTATCACCCTTCTCAGAAAATGTCAGAATATGGTAAGATGCCCTTTTTTCAAAGAAATATCAAAATATGACAAAACATCATCCTTCTAAGGAGGTTTCAGAATAAATCATGACGTCATCTTTCACAGGAGTGGTCAGAACGAGGCGAGACGTCACCCTCCTTCGATGGTATAATGTATGGGTCTCTGGTTCAAGTATTAACAGATCATTATTTCACATTTCCAAATACAAATGCTTAGTTATGTTATACAAATCTGTGATATTTTATCCATATCAAACAGTGCCGTCATTTTTTTTTTTTAGATTCAGCTGGGTTCATTTCAACAAATATTTGCGACTGTTAAAGGATTTCATATCGTGTGTGCATACTCCATTGTAATTTTGGCGGGTAAGTACATAATAATGTTATATAGTACTAATATCTAAAGGCGCGGACTTAGAATCTAATTCCGTGCTAATGGTATATCTTTATATAGGTGATATTCTATCAATGCTGATCAACATATTTAAACTGTCAGTCATCTGAAAAAAATGATCAGGCCACATTATAATGCAATATAGCCTAAGGGGAATATCTGGCTAAAAATTTGTGCCTGAGGTGTTGAGCAATTAGTCTCGATGTGGCTTATACAGTCCTTAACACTCGATATTATTTGTATATATTAAAGATCAGCATCTTTTCAAACTTGATGATACGAGTATGTTTATTAAGAAGGACAACTTCATGCGTTTGTTTTTTTACAATCAGAAACCAAAACCTTCGTTTTATTTCAGTCGTACATTGTGTGGCTCATGTTTCAAATGCCAGGAATTTCTCGACTAAGTTTGATTTTACACACAGGAAGCTGAATGCAGCCTTGTTTCCTGGACAGGTGAGTTAATCCGTATATGACAGGCAAGATAATAATTACGTGAGAGGTCGGGACATAAAAATAACAGGGACCTGAGAATTTGTTACAGCTATATTTGAACCTAAACTAAGGTGTTCAGAGTCATTTTACACTGGCATATATTATCATTGGGGTTAGCACTTTTACCGAAAATATTTTTAAACCCCTAAAACGTGTAAAATTACACTGAACACCTTAATTAGTTTAGGTCCAAATATAGCTGTAACAAATGTGCAGGTCCCTGTGGGGAAAATCAGTAATTCCATTACCAGTTATATTACAGAACAGGTAAATCTGTTATATGAGGATATGTTCACCAGAAATTATAGCTATGCGTAAATATTACATAACATCACAATGAATTTAATTACCACCAAACAAGTTATTTTTTATCGGAGTAATGGTACGTGATATTACTTTACAAGGCAGATAGATTAATAATTAAAGGACAGATAGCCAAATCTGCAATATGCAGACACGCAAAACTTGTCTTCTACAGTAAAACATATTTATCTATGATTTTTTTGTTCAACAGGACCCTTTCCTAATTATCCTGTGCACAGGTAAGTCAAACTTTGTAAAATTTACAACACGCAGAGCTCAAGGAGCCAGATAAATATGTTAAAACACAGCAGACGACGCCATATAGCAATATAAGAAATAACTGTGTATTTTACTTTCCTTTGGCGGTCTGTGTATACCAAGGGCAAAGCGAGATAACTCGCATTACCGTAACATCCTGTTGTCCAAGCAAATCCTCGTTATGTCTCGTTGTATGTGATCTTATGTCATCGCTAGCTTGTTGCTGTTATTATATTTAGTAAATAATTTGTTATTAATATTTGCTAAAGATAGTTTTGAATTTCTGTAAGTTATTGATGCACTGTCAGTGACAGGCAGCGATGATTTATTTTGTATAACGAGTCGCTTCCTATTCAAGGGAGGTAATTTTAATTCATTGATTTTTTATATATGATTACGTTTTATTCTGTAACTATATTTACAACGTTCACATATCAATTCTATTTAAATAAGATTATAGAATATAAAGCAACGAATGTATCAAACCATTTGAATCATTTAGAATCTTCAAAATGAAATAAAAAAACTAAATATAAAAACTCTACACACCGTCGTATTCAGGTCTCGGCAATATAAGGGTATATAAGCCGTTTGTGCGGTATGTAAAGATGGAGCGTGTGTCCTGGTGACACGTCTGAACATCGATCGCTGAATTTCGGCAGATCTGTCCAGTTTCTGTGTCCCGTTATAGCACACATTCTACATGCTGGAGCTCCCGTTGCCTTGTCGCACGGTCGAGCTCTGTCTAAATTCGCCCCTCATTGGCTGGCGTAGGGTATACTTGTTCGTTTCCTGTCTTTCAAAAATTCTAAAATTGGGAGGTTGGGTTATCCAACTACGACTTTATGACGCTCTAGTTCGGCACTGCAATGTGGCAGCCTGCCATTCTTTTTTCTTTTCATTTATTTAATTCAAGTATTTGTTTTTTAATATAACTTAATGTTTGTTTAAAAATGTTTTTGCTAATATAAAACAATACATATATCATGCAGTTCTTTAATGCTTTATTGATGTAGTACCAGGAGTAACGGGAATGCTGATGCTTGTCACATTGTGTTGCATGGTGTCGTCCAGTACCAAATATTTCAGGTGAGAAAAGTTCAGGTGTGTTATAACTGATATCATATGTCCGACATATACTGTATCATTTTTGCAGTGTATTTAGTCAGTTTGCATTAATAGGCAGAGTAAATCCAGGTACATGCTAAATGTAAATGGATTGCCTGTAATACACTGTACACAGATTCACAAACTCGACACAATAATGTAGACAAACAGTATTCGAAGGGTGTAGTCCCACTTGAATTACTAAATGAGAATAATTGTTATCTTCGTCGAAACATAATTATTTGTAGTTAATGTCTAAATATTTCAAGTATAATTGCATACATTTCCGAAAATAATTTGAACATTATTTTATAACAGACAAACTCCTTGTCATACATCGACTTAGTTCCCCCTACTTAGTGAGAAAATGTGTAATTGTGTTATCCAAACTTTAACGCGAATTTGTGAATAGGATGACCTAAGTGAGCCATGAAAAACGATAAAAGTGTCATAGTTTTCCATGAAAAACTTGACAAATCGTATTAGTGGTATGGGTAGTAGTACATACAAAACTTGACAAATCGTATTAGTGGTATAGGTAGTTGTACATACAAAACTTGACAAAGTGACAGTTTGGCCAGACCATATCATCTTTTATAATTTTTGTATGACTTAGATTAATTTCATGACATGAAAAACGTCAAAAGATGGAATTTTTAATCTGCATTTATTTGTGTTTTTACACACTTAATTACTTATAGAAATTCACTAGTACTAGATAAATATTCAATTTTTAATCCTATTTAACTGTGTAAGTTGCTAGTGTTTTGTGCTGACCCGGTTTTTAGCATACTGATATTGTCCTGTAGTGACTCGCGCGTGTGATATATGTTTATTGTGTATATATGTTTTGTTTAAGGTATACAAATAATTGCACAAGTGTTAATTGGCTCTAAAACATTTCCTTTATGCTACACAGCAACTTAATACAACAAAGCACATTAATTGATAATATATCATTAAGGCTTACGATTGTGAAGATGAGCTAAGAGTTCCATTTCCTAAGTTGCATGTAGTCAACTAAGTAATGTAAATATGCACAATTTACCGACTTGAGTGGAAAACATGTAAATCGACTTATTCAACATTTACTCAAAGTCAGGTTAGCTTAACGCGTCGTTACAGCAAACTTCAAAATGGGAATTTTAATCAAAATAACAAAATAAACAACTAAATTTTACTTTTTTTTTGTCTGGAGATAATCTTTTTGGATTCGATACATGTGCAATAGTTTTGGATTTCGGCTCCGCTGAACCTATACTAAATGATCATTTTCACGTTATTTTGCCGTGAAGCTAAACAGAATTTGAACGACTTGGCTTAAGAAAAAAGATAAAAGTACACATCTATTAATTAATAAAGATACTGTGTCTCAGATAAGGGGTAATGCCCTGATGGATTTCATTACCGTAGCAGTAATTAACACACATTAATGTAATGTCCATTATAACGTAATGTTAAATTAGCCAACGCTCCCTATGCGTCTCATTACGAAATATTTACTTATGTCTAAGTATACCCTTTTTCAAGGGTAATTTTATTAATTAACATGTACGTTCGTCAATTATGTAAATCGCAATGAAATAGCTATTGTAAGAGAATGACAACTATACCTAATAATTTTAGTGTCGGAATAAATATACAGCGAAATACAATATGCATGACTCTGATATGTAAAGTTCGAAATCAACTGTTACAAATTGTATGTATATATACTCTGTGCTGCATTTTCAACACCAAAAGGTTTCCTATGTTTTCCCATCTGAGGACCAACTAGTTTTTTTAATTTCTCTTTTTGTTGTTGATATTTTTACATATTAAAACAGTATGAAACTAGAAAATCTTTGTAAAACATACGTTTACTCTCGCTCATGCCTTGATGCATCCTCGATATCCAGGGGTTACGCTCACTTTCGCTCTCTACACCCTTGGAATATGTCATAGCAAAATTGAAGGCACGAAGATAGCTGCTTGATTGGTCTCAGGTAAAAAAAAAAATACTATTTTTTAGGCTGATACCTGTCCTTTGAAGATTACAAAGGAGAAACGCCCGACTTAAAAGCCTGTCAATTTTTACCGTTACGTGACCGCGAGATTCTTTTGATGTACTTCAAAGGATCGAACTAGTCTTCTTGTCTCATCAACAAGGTGGCGCGCACCGAGCCTTCAATTTTGCTATGACATATTCCAGGGGTGCAGAAAGCGAAAGTGAGCGTAACCCCTGGATATCGAGGATGACCTTGATGGAAATGGAGCTGGAAGCAAAATACATATAGGTCACAGTGACCTACATTTTATCCACATATGTATTTTGGTGGTTGTTTGTTGAGCTTAACGCAACTTCTAACTAAGATGACGTATGGACGGATGGCCTGACGAAAAGGGCAAACTTCTGTGTTACGAGAGCAGTGTTTAAAATAAAGAAAATACAAGCTGTCAACATTTAGAATAAATGTAGAAGAAGTAACTTTTGTATATAAAGTCTTTGTTTCTTGCAGAAGACGAAGAAACAGCCCCACGTGTCTATAAATATACCTCTGATTGCGAATGGTCACAAAGGGTTTTTAATACTTGTATATAATGTATACCTATCATACAATGTATGTGTATGTATTTTCATCTATAGTGCTCTTATTTACAATAAAATACGCTTTCCTGCGGCGCATCCACAGACCGAAATACAAACGCATTCATTAGGAATTACACTAAGTAAGTGGTATTATGATTAAAGTGTGCTATGCAATAACTGATTAGGATACCAATTCATTGAGTTCCCATATCTGAGGAAACGTATCCGATAGGCTTGGTTATAACCGGAACAAGGACGTTCCAGCCTATCAATCAATCAACTATTTATACTAACAGGGTTCGTTGTGGATTACATACTAATTTGGCTAATTACATGTAGATAGAAAAAATAAGAAGAAAAAAAAAAGCTTTTATTGGGTGAATCGTTAGAGAAGTTGAGCATTTTCACTTAATCGAACATTGGTCCAGAAATAAGATTGAAGATGCTTGACAATATTCTAAATTCCCTACATTGTTGAATTATTTCTTTTTCGTTTCAGGAAGAACCATTACAATTTGTTTTGGTATGTTCATCGAGTTCTCTTCCCTCTGTTTTTCGGCCTTTTGATGGTCCACGGCATCAGGTAAGATTTTCGTTCTTTGTTTAGACATGCCGTTCTCTTTCCGGCAATAAATGAAAGAAGAAACACCAAACATTCCCTAATCCATAACACTCAGGTAAATGTATCAAAGGGTCTCATATGTATAGATATGTACACATTTCAAGCACGTACCTAGCAGAACTATACAACAGTTCTGCAATGAAGTATTGCATGTGTCTTTTGAAACCATATTTTACCTTACTTTGTTAATCATTTGAAATATGTAACATTGATTCGTTGACTTATATGTCTATCTTACAGGGGCCCTATCAGAAGGCAGACGAACACACGCAATCACACACCCGGATGTAACAGCTCGCTACCACAACCGGAATATTTACCGGAAACCGGAAGTGTGTGTGATGAACACCCGCAGTTTGACCACATTGGTTGTAGTGTAAGTTGAACTTTCGTCTGTCAGATCACTATGTCTAGGTAAAGCACAGGTATTTCATAAATATACAGCATCTCTCAAAAAATAATTTGGATATCTTCATGATTGCTTTGAATGAAAAAAACCAAAACCATTTCAAATGGAAATGGCACAAAGCGTTAAATTAGGTTAATTGTAATCTTCTGTTTGCTCATTTAGACATGGAAGTGGCTAGTAGGACCACTTGTGGTGTACCTGGGCGACTGTCTATACCGGTATGTACGGAGATCTCGGAAGATGACTGTCACGCACGCGCACATGATAGCAGACGACATCGTCCAATTTGACGTTCACAAAGACAACTCACAGTTTGCTTTTTCTCCTGGACAGGTAATACATGATGAGTTTGTGCTATAAAAATCTCTTAATTTTGCGTTTTTGTTCGAATGACACTGATCTAGATAACTTCAAGCACAAAGTTACAACAACAGGTACATACTCCATATAAAAAAACATACTAATACTTTAACCTCTCTATTCTCTTCGCGAATTTGCATAATGAGTATTCCGCGAAATAACAATGAGTTTAAGTGTTGTAATCCTCGATACTCTAAGGGTTACGCTGACTTTCGCTCTATGCACCCCTCATATGTCATGACAAAATTGAAAGCTCAGTGTGCGCCAGTTTGATCCTTTGGTGTACATATAAAACGAATCCGTCGGTCGCGTAACGTTAAAATTGACTGGTTTTGAAGTCGAGGCCATTCTAATAGCTGGCCGCGTGGCTTCAATTTTACTATGACATCTTCCAGAGGTGTAGAGAGCGAAAGTGAGCGTAACCCCTGGATATCGAGGAAGAAGTGCATTACACCAAGATCATTCTGTGTACTTTTCATGTCACAATTGTCAAAATCATAGCTCCAATGTCACTTTGTTTATTTTTTAAAAATTCCTGAAATGTATTATTACCTTATATAGCTACTTTGATTTGGAACACTACTGACCGACACCTTTGTGCAGAAGTCACGTCCATGGGGTCCAGGGGTTCTTGTTAATTCTGGTTTTTGTGTGTTGCTTTTTTCTTTAGGGTTTGTTGATTCCAATGAAAATTGTACTGATAAAATTTAATCTTGATGTAACTAACTAAATTACCTTTGACACGATATATTGTATGGATACGTGCTTCATATTTATCTTCTCCGTCTATTTTTGTCAGAATATGCGAAATAGTTCATAACATTTTCTTCAAACACAACTTTATGGCTAAAAAACGGATTTATATATTGAAAAATATATAATTCTAGATCTATAGCTAATTGTCATTATAACATGTGCATCATCTCCAACATGAAAATAACCTATACTTTGTCAAAGCGTTACGGTGTTTTTTTTGCAGTATGTATATCTATCAGTTCCGGAAATTTCTACCATGGAATGGCATCCGTTTTCTGTTTGTATGGTAAGTTCACAAATTCTCATCGTTTGGTTTTGTTTGGTTTAGTATACAGTTAAAGTATGGGGTTGAGGGATATAGCAAGTTTCTAGTGTCCCGAGACCAGGTCTATTTCCCGAGGCGAAGCCGAGGGAAATAGGCATGGTCAAGGGACACCAGAAACTTGCCATATCCCTCAACCCCATACTTTCACCGTTTTATTATACCGATACACACTGGAGAGATAGTTTTAACTAGAAATTATTTGTAAACCATAAGCTGTATAGCTTCACGTCCCATCTACCCTTGATCACAGTAGAGCCAAACATGCTTCCGAGTTCTGTAGCAAGCTCCGCCCACCTCGCGCGTCGCTTCCGAGTTCGGTAGCAAGCTCCGCCCACCTCGTGCGTCGGTTCCGAGTTCGGCAACAAGCTCCGCCCACCTCCCGCCTGATTGGCTCGGCGGAAACACCCGAGTGTAGGTGTGTTTTAGTTCCCAGACTAACACACAGGACTAAAACACAGTCAGGCAAAAGTGGGGATATATTCGATTTAACCAATTACTTTTAAATAGAGTAAATAAAGTAGAGGTATAATAACATTGTTTAACGTCCTATCAACATCAAGATGCATGCGTGTAGTGTATGCGTGTGTGTTTTGGGAGGCTGCGATATGTTCGTGTTTGTCTCCATGTGATAGCGCGGAACTGATGCCGACTTTATAGTGCTACCTCACTGAAACATACTACCGAAGACACCCAGCAGGACACCCGATCCGGTCACATTATACTGACAACGGGCGAACCAGTCGTCCCACTCCTAACTGAGCGTTAAGCAGGAGTAGAAACTACCATTTTAACAGACTCTGGTATGTCTCATCCAGGGGACAGAAAACAAAGCCTTCCTCACAGGAGCGAACGCTCAACTAAGGCCAAAAGTGAGGCATTGTCAAGGGAGACAATAGGAAGAAGAAATTTGTTTAGAAAGAAGAGAAAAGATAAGATCCCAAATTTAGTCGCTTTACGATCATGCAATGAGGGCAGCAGGTACAATTCTTACGCCCTTCCTGCAGGGACCTTTCTCATCGTATCTGTGCTTTAGTTAACAAAGTTATAATAAACGAATTTGTTTAATATTTATATGTCTTTTCCAATACTAATCTGATTATATATATGTATATATTGCGAAGTGCCGAAGATACCTTTGTAACACCCCTTGTTTTTTTCCACACAGAATGAAAAACAAAAGGGGTCCTTCCGAGTATATATAAAGACTTCAGGAGACTGGACAGGTGATTTGGTAACTATAAACACTGGTCAGTGTGTGGGAAGTGGTCAGCAATAATGGTCTCGAACCCCTCAAACTTTATAAATCGTATATGTATCCGGTGCTTATTTGATCAAAAGTGGTAACAGAAATGCTTATTGGCTTATTGGAAGTATATTCCAGGCATTCTCACATCTTCGTCTTAAATTCCTTTAGATGTATTTCAGCCACAGTAAGAACTACTAGTGTGTGTTATTCTGTATATAATTAAATTGTGTTGTAGAAAAGCTGAAAAATCACGTAATACAGGAGACGAACACATCCCTCGACACAGTAACAAGTAAAAGGTGACAAGTACTAATGCACGCATTTCCGCTCTTCTGTTTAGTATTCAATTTAACTTAACGTTGTCTCCATTACAATTTCGTTTCGGGTTTTTTTATCCAACTTTATTTCATTTCCTCTGCTTCTCTCCCACTTCTGTTTTGATTCCACATTCACATCATGTGGTAGTCGTTCATAGTTGGAATGGATCGATTTAAACATATTTTATTACCACATTAATCTTGGTAGTTTTAGAAAGGGAAATATACAAGCTTTAGGATAAGCCTGACTGCGCAAGAATCGGTTCATAAATTCTTTCAGTACACCGAGTTGATATTTTTAATAAGAACAAATACAGCGATAGGATTTGCCACAATAAATGACAACAATCTTAACGGCCTTTCGGATATCTGTGTTAGAAACCCCCAACATTTCTGTATCTGTATACAGACTTTGGAAATGTATTTTCCTGTTCAACAAAGTCAAAAGATCAGAGGATCAACAATCGGTAACGGAGCCGATATGTTTGTGTGAAAAAGGAAACTATTATAAATATATAAGTTTTGATATAACGTCTTTTTGCTGTAGTAAATAAAGGGAAGCAACAGAAAATGCCGAACAAATTCGAACTCTTATTCGTTGCAGATATAGAGGTTACGCAACGAGTGGTTGTTGAATATGGTATTTATTTCACTCGAGTTAGTTAATTTTCAAAAGTTAAAAAAGACACGATCTTTAGCGAGTGTCTTTCTGTAACTTTTGAAAATTACTTGCGAGAGTGAAATAAATACCATACTCCACAACCACGAGTCGTGTGATCTGTTTCTACCACAATCTCATGATCAGTCGGAAATAACATACGCACATGTGTTTGTTGACAAGGCTGGCGTAGTGATATGACCCATATGTAAAAAGTCACTCATTAATATTCAAAAATGGGGTTTTTTTTGCAAATCTAATAATTGTCAAAATTAATGCTTCGGCAACGACTTCATGAAAAAATATGATAGATGAACGACTTTAAATATTGGGATAAGCAGTATTGCATTAATTTATATAAATTAACCACGGACTATATGCGCGTAAGCATATCGTACGAAGTCTGCCTCCCGCCAAGTGACGAAGACGAAATTATCGCTGTTAATGTCCAAAACCATAGACCTACGTTTCTTCGTGACGGTTCTATGGTTGACGTTTATATTGACAGTTCATCCATAGTCAGACCGTCCAAATAACGATAACGGGACGTTGGGAGAACGAAATATTTTCCGAAACTGTGACAGATCTTGTTTTGGTTTCACGACCTGGACACGCGACGGTGTGACGTCGAAACGATATTGAGCGTCTGCAGCAATTTTGCCTGAAACAAGCGATCAAATCTTTAAGTATCATCTTCTTTTAATAATGCCTTAATAACTCCCTTTTCCACATAACCTCACAAAGCCACCAACATTTGTCGAATGTTGACAGCAGACGACGTAAACAAAACAGATTGTGGCAAAAAGCGCGTGGAAAAAGTCGTCCCGGTCAAAGTTCATCTTCTCGACCAATTAAAACTCGTGTAGGTTATATACCATGTGTGGTATATAACTCATATTTATCTACCAGTCAGCGTATTTATACAATGATCTGAGAGTGGAATAACACAGCGTATTGTGATAGAAAATAAACATAGTGATATGGCACCTGCCCTTAATCAATCAAACTGGTGATTCTCCTATCATTTTTGTATCCTTGTTTGTTTTGATACACTGGATTTTAAGTCACCTGAGCTTTAGCTCAAGTGACCTATTGCTATCCATCTTCGTCCGTCGTCGTCCGTCGTCCGTCGTGCGTCGTGCGTCGTCCGTTAACATTTTACATTTTCAACTTAAGCTGAAATTCTGGCAAAGGGATTTCATTAATATTTCATGGGAAGGTTACTGACATCTCTCTGACCAAGTGCTGTTATTTTTTGTGTCGATCAGAAATCCAATATGGCCGCCAATGCCGCCATTTTGAAAAACTATTTCAAACTTAAACTCAAGTTCTGCTGGGCCGATTGAACTGAAACTTGGTTGGAATGATCGACTCATGGTCCTGACAAAGTTTTGTTATTTTTCAGGTCGATCAGAAATACAATTTGGCTGCCATGGCAGCTATTTTGAAAATACCTATTTCAAACTTAAAATCAAGTTCTAATAGGCCGATTGAACTGAAAATCGGTCTAGGAATGATCAGCTAATGGTCCTGACAAACTTATGTTAACGTTATACTTAACAATTTTTTACTCAAATTGGTACATATTTCAACAACAAAAATAAATACTGTATGACTCAGGTGACCGTTAAGGCCCATGGGCCTCTTGTTTATATTATGGTGCGTATTTTTACCATGAAATCTTTATGTTACTTTTTATCAAAATGAACAGTTGAATAATATGTGTCTGATCAATAAAAAATGAAATTAATAGCATATCATGCCATGAATAGCAACAATAATTTATACTTATTTTATATATAGGGGCTGCACTTTGTTGGATCAATCCTTTTCCATCTCGTCTTTGGCGATACACATTGTTCGGTACACTCTGACTGCCTGTCTGTGCCGGGCTGCTGGTCCAGTGCGTGCTATCAAAGTTAGACAGATTATGACTGTATTTAGTGCCCGTGATGCATGTCCCTGTGTGCATGTAAGGTGACTTTTGCATGCTTCCTAATTGCGATGGTCGAGACGGTATATGTTTACGCTGTAATCACTTGATGGATGAGTCTGGTTCGAGATGTAGTCGCATTTGTTCGTGTCAACAAAATTACCCTGCTCTGGTAGTCAGCATAAATAACGGGCGGACGTTCCTCCTCCTCTTTACATGTCTGTACGTCATATCGACGACCACATAACACGGTAATATCACTGAAGAACTGACACCCACTGAGAGATGCTCAGTATCATCAATATGTATCCGAAAATAATGACGAGAACTTCTCCATTTTCATTTCAAATATTTTATTAAAGGGAATTGGGCAACAGGCAAAGCTTATACAAGCACTCTCCCGGAACTTCCCCACTGGGCTGTGTTTGTGTGCTGACTGTCTCGTTCGTCTGATCTTTGATCGTAGTTCATGAATATAATCATAGGTTACAGTATTTAATATTACACTGTAAGTAATGATTGTCATATTCATACATTCCTAACTGAAGTGCAAGTCTACCCTTCTGAACAAATTTTCAACATTCAAGTATGGTATGCCACGTTTTGATATCAGCTTTATAACATGTTTGTAATAATTTTCAGAACTTGTAAAGACATATGACATTCTAAAGATCAGATAACCTTGAAATATTGTGCTTCATGAATATGTTTCATTTTGCAGACCTCATAAGTGTGTGTACGTGGACGGTCCATTTTCTAGCCCCCTGGAAAACGTCACCAGTTATCCAATATCTGTGTGTATAGCCGGCGGTATAGGTGTTACGCCATTTATTGGTTATATACAATATCTAAGGTAAGAAACACAAACAATGTTTAAAAAGCCGTATATCGAAAGAATTTGATTGCCAGATATGATGCTTGAATCGAAGACAATTGTGCTTTCTTACCCAAGTCGCACAAACGTTGCTTGAACCCGATTATTCATTTTAAGAGTTAAGGAAAAAAATCAGGATTTTTTTTCAGTAATGCTTTCCTAACTGAAGTAATTGATGTTTTTTTCGTTTGAAGATCATAACCCTGAAATCATTGCGATTTGAATTTCGTACCGTTTTTTTAAACTTGTTTGAAAATACAAGTCTTATATACTGTACACGTGGAAATTAAAGCTGATCACAGTGTGGAAACTTTCGCGTTATGACTCATTAAGCTTATCACAGTGTGGAAACCTTCGCGTTATGTCTCTTAAAGCTTATCACAGTGTGGAAACTTTCGCGTTATGACTCTTTAAGTTTTTGTTTCAATATCGCGAACATCTCCTCTTTTACAGTAGTTATTGACTCAATATACCAAAAGAACGGAAAGTTAAACGATTATACTTTACTTTTTTCATCCAGAAACAAAGACCATGCCTTCCTTCGGTGTCGGCGGCTGTACATGATATGGGTTGTACGGGACATGACTAGTATATCCCTATTCGAGGAAGAGTTTGTCAAACTTCACCACCACGTGAGTCATTGGACATCATATCAATTTTACTTTAAACACATATTCGTTGGGTTAAAACTACTGTCGAAAGTTAAAGACAACGTTTATTTGTTTATAACCGTTTTGCCTAAGGTACTATTACTGAAGGAAATTTCCGTACCAACGTCGGTTTTTTCTGATGGATTCATGAATTTCAAACGACAATAAACATAGCTACTAATTTATTACAACATACCAAACAATACTTCATACCAAATAATTTAAGCTTCATTTTAACTTAAAACCGGAAAAAACACTACGCGAAGTGAGCACTATATACAGTAAGTTCCCTCTGTGCTACTTACATACGGGTTCTCACCCAAAGCGCCATATACTTTTGTCGTTTTTTTACAGTTGTCTAAAGTATTTCTAGACGAATACCTAAAGAATCATGTTTCCGTATTTTTCCTTTTTGAGGAATGAACGCGGTGTATTTAAAGATTGGTTGTCATATTTTTGACATGCATTGGTGTGTAACATACATTGGCTTACCTACATATAGGGAAGTCAAGGTATGTTACACACTGATGCATGTCAAATAAAATGACAACCATAACTTATATTTACATTTTATGTTGATCAACTTACAGTTCACGCAGAAATAAAGACATAATATTAGTCTGAACACGTTTCAACGTCAGGGTAAATCCAGACAGAGAACAGCCACAAGATGACAGTGGAGCACTGCAATCTCCAACGTTACAGTTATGACGTCATAAACATAGCGACGTCACGATGGCCCAATGTATGTTATACGGAAATAACATACATTGGGCCCAGTAGAAACATCTAAGCTCTGTGCAGTGGAAATATAAATATAATTATCTGTTTGGCGCCCTTGAGGTCCTATCCGTGGTCCTAATTTAAACATAAGAACGCCATGCTGGCATTAATTTGGACGTTTAATGCCTTTAAAATTATGCCGTACATCGGAAATAACAAATGACGGGCATCATCTACACTTGCATCATGCGCGCGAATGGCACATGGTATTTTATTGGAGACGAAGTTCCGCAAGACATTGCGTTTGAGTACATTGGAATTACAAACATGAAGGTTTTTTGTCCATTAATGAAAGTATGGTTGTATGACGGAAACCCATTAAACAAATACATTTTTATGGTATAATATCTGGTCTTTTATTATTAAAAACTCGTTATTGGGCTGTGTATTTTTTGCACTATGTATTGATGATCAATTATGAAGATATTCGATGATTTAAAGAATTTAGAGTTTTATATTGCACGCGAAGTGGGCACGCATTTGTAAGAATTTTTTTCTTTGTGTATGACAATGTCAGTAATATGCCGTTTATGAGTCCCTGTGGTTGTACACTTGTAAACAAAATATGAAATACATGTACTGTAAAAGTGGAAATTCTCGCGTGTGGAAATGTTGGCGTTGTCACTCTTTAAACTTATTGAGTTAACAATGGTTCTGAAATTTATAATCCACACAATCTGTACATAAGTATTGGTATATGTATGTTTTTGCACTTACATTTCAACGCGATAAACTGGAGAATTTCCGACCGCGAAAAATATCCTTTTAATTGTATACCTCATTTGTTTTCTTTCAGTGTTACGAAGAAAATGTTCCTGATTTTCTTGAGATATCGTTTTATGTCACATCACCACTGAAACAGGTAGGGATACATTTTCCGATTTCCATGGCAACCAATTGTTCCAATGCTATTTTGTGGGGTGATCGATTTAAAGAGATAAGAGGCCCAACGATCTCGGTTGTATCGTTGATAAAAAAAAAAAGGGTTCCTATTTCTTCGTCTTTTTTCTGACTTGATATTTCTTGTCCATTTACTGTAGCTCCACCAGGGAGACGATTCGATTTCTGGATCTCTTTCTCATAACGCAGGCCATCACTGCTAAAAGCATTTTTTAAATATAAGCAAGGTCAATATTTGCATTTTTGGTAAATCTGTAGGATTGCTTTGATTTTGATTGGGGCCGCGCTGGCCAAGTGGTTAAGTCGTCTGACATTCTGTTACCACCATCCCTCTACCACTGGGTCGCGGGTTGGAGACCTACGTGGTGCAGTCGCCGTGTAGGCCGGTGTTTTTTCACCGGGAACTCCGGCTCTCCTCCACCACCAAAACCTGACACGTCCTTAAAATGGCCCTAGCTGTTAATAGGACGTAAAACACAAACAAACCAAACCAATGATTTTGATTAGTTTGACCATTGTGGTTACATGGATGCATTGTACTAGTTTTAAGGTATTACGCTTAACAAATGGCCATTTTATCTACTCCAACGCCCAAGATTACTACGGATGTTACAAGGGAATATGGTTTTCCAGCCAGATAGGCAACAATCAAAACATCTTGTGAAAGAAGATATGATATAATACTTGGTTTACAGACACTAGCTGGTGAGGGCTTCACCTACGGTAGAACCACGTTTGGCCGACCTGTATGGCACACCACACTTGATAGCTACTTCAAACGACATTCAAGGTTGGTATCACACTCATCATCCTACATTGCATGGGAAACATCTGTGCTCTTCATGTCTTGTTAAAGTTGCTTTTCAGAGAAATTTCCCTGAGGTCGACGCTGAAGAAATTGTATTAGTTTACGCTTTTAAGGGCAGATGTTGTTTTTTCGCTCAGTAAATATATTAAGAATGAACTACATATTTGAGCTCTTTTTTGAGTGGTAGAAGAAATGAAGATAAAAACATGGTTTTTTTCCAAACTAGGACCAAAGTTACAGCGTCAACCGCGTTTCTTATAACGGATTTCGTCATATAATCAGTCTAGGGCTTCCAACCTTGATGCCCAAGGAGAATAAAAACAATTTAAGCTTAAAAAATTAAGTCTAGACTGTTCATGGCCTTTTAAAAAAAGGAGTAATAATAAGAAATAATTATCGGATGCGACAATAAACTTTGCTTTCAGGGAGAAATTTAGTAATTTGTCTTCTTATGATTTCTGCTACCGGATATAAGTTGACTTGTACAAGCGTTGTTAAGCTTCATATAATCTTCAGTGGGGAAATTTCGCGGAAATAGTTGGAACAGTCACTTTCCTTATTTATAGATGACAGTCTAGCCTAGGTAGAGATTTTCCTGGATAACAACCAACACTTATCTCGGAGTTATCGTAATGATAACTCTAGGGGGCCCTTTAACACCCTAGACCAGACGTTGTATATTGTGTAAGCTGCTATACACTTGGACACCAATGTCTACACTGGGAGATGCTAGTCTGTCAGGCATTGTTTTCACTGTACGACTCGGATACACATTTTATTTGTCTAGGTGATAATGTTTTGACACTAAAACTGTTACAGAAAATATTTTGAGATCATTGTTTTATCTCTTAGACAAATTATTTGGTGATCAGAGCTTGACCATTGTAAACATGATTTGTTTGTTAATATACATATATGTAAAAGACTTGTTCAGCTTAATGCTTAATTGCTATAGCCTAATGTTGAACGTTCGCCTAGGTGAGGAAGGCAATGGGTTCTGTCCCCGGGCTGGGACATACCAAGTTCCTGAAAAATAATAGGGTATTGACAACAACTGGTTCACCCGTTGTCAGTATAATGTGACCGGATGGAATGCTGTGTTTGGTGCCTTCGGCATGGTATTTAAGTGAGATAGCACTACAATGTCGGCATAGTATCCGCGCCAACACAAGGAGGCAAGTACTCCAACATGCCTTGTCTTTGGCACACATACATGATCATCCTTAGCTGCTAATAGAACGTTAAACAAAAATACCCAAGCCAAAGCCTTTGTTTTATTGTTATTGTCCAGATTAAGTTGCATTCTGTTTTAAGAAACAGTGTTTTATTCTTATAAAATACTTTTGGTGTTGTACTTTGTGTTAAGTGTTTATTCCATTCTTGTCTTTAACTTAGGTCAAAATTTGGAATTTTCGTCTGTGGACCTCATGGAATGATATCAGATGTTCGAAGAGGAGCGCAAAGTGTTTCAAATAATAGCAATCATTTATATTTGCACCATGAAAGCTTTTGACTCTTTTGAACCAGAAATAAAGGACATTAAAATTATAACTTATTTTTTATATTTTATCTGGTTCGAATTATTTTGTACGTGTCTTGATGATAAAAAATACCGATAATCACGAACAAAGCAAATAAACCTGAAAGATTAAAAATAAATAATGGAAACCTTCAGTGACAGCTTTTATTGTTTACTGTAAACGATTGCTGTTACAAAGGAGTGACTTTTGGAAAAAAAACATGATAGACACACTTTTTTGCAAAATAATATCAATAAAAATGATACTGCCATAGCATTAATGTATATCAATTTAATAAACGCTGAAATAATGTCAAATAAATTATCTATAAACGATTAAAAATTGACATTTTATAATAAAACCATATGCACATTGTAATTGCAGGTAAGAGTTATCTTTCTTGAAAAACAGTAGTGAAATGGGTAGCTGGTTTCCTGAAGTACAGAAAAATGGATACATGTGGCTCATTGATGAAAAAAACCTGACTTAATGCCTGAATTGCTTTGAAATACTTTAATATTGAGAGAAAACACTGTTCTGTCAATAATAAACATACAATATTCATCAGATTAATATTAAACATTAGAATATGCGGAAATTGTGATACTGTCTCACTACATTGGATTTTGAACTAGGGATGTACTTCCTACTTCCGTTTATCAATGCACTCCTATGACCTTAACAGGACTTGCCCATTCTTTGATCTTGTTGACTCTAGGGGTGAATGGGTTAATGTTCATGAAATGTCTAAATCACGAACGAGAGTAATATACACACATCCCACAGTAAAATTGTTTCAATTGCCGTTTTCAGTGAAATTCGCAATGTTTCTTTCAACATGCTGAAACTTTGATTCGTTTCATGTCCATGATATTTTTTAATAAGGAGAGTGATACATCACACAGTAGAGTATACTGTGAAGTCAGATATTTTCGTAGGGTCAAAATTTCGTTAATTACAAGTACCCCATTCATATGAGGAAAAGCTTTATGTCAAATATGTAATTACTTCGTGGATAATGAATTCGGGGATGAAGAGTACCCATGCTATCAACAAAATTACAAAAAAACAAAAACAAAAAACCCCACGAAAATTAGTGATTTCACAGTATCATAGAAAGATACTTTCTTCACACATAAAAAACGTCTATTCAAATAATAGGAATTAAGTGAAAGCATAGGTTATCGCCATTGCTAAAACATATATATACATATATTTATTAGCTGAACTAGATAATCTTACCTATATGTGTACACAGAGCTGCATATATTGTATATTTGTGTAAAAATTCATGTTAATCATCCAGAATTGGACCCAGGCTCCATAAAATACCACTTCTTCGACGTTTAATGAAGATCAATCCTAATACTTACAACAAAAATAATGTTATAATGCTTTACAAAGAAATGAACATTCGAAGCGGGTTGCTACGATGGTAACTATGGTAGCCTTGGTTGCTAGGATAATATAGTTCCAGTGAATCTGCATCGATATATGGGTACATCTAGAAAGTACGCAGTGAACAACATTATTTTTCTTCTTTTCATTGCTTTTAGATTTTATAAAGTAATTCTATTAGCACTTCGAACATATTTATTCATTTATAACGGTCGTTATATACACGCATTGACACACTTCTCTGGTAGTGACGCAGTCGAACGTCGCAAAAGGAAGCCGCCATTGTTTACATTACCGTCAAAGAAATTTTAATGTTCATCCAAGGAATTAGAAGTTTGCCAGCATCCATGTGTTGTGTAATCAGACATAATGGATCCCGAATATGTTCCACGTTTCTAGATGTTGAAGGAACCAAACAATGGCTGTCATCAAACAGTTATTGCACTGAAGCTTGAACGGCGCCATATTTGAAACAGATATCAACCCGCCGAGCCTTTTCTTTCATTGCGTATAATCTAATATGTACGCAGTTAGAGTTTACTAATCTGAAGAAGGGAGAGATGCAAATATTATTATTTGACTGTCGTGCTTAAAGGGTACCAATTCGTATCATTTTCTTGGTTCTGATGTAACATGCGTCAGTTATTCTTACTCAGCTTTTATAATTGTATTTATGCAATGCTTAAAGTAATTTTTATTATCTGGTTAGTATATGATATTTTTATTTGTTATATTTTGTTGGTACCAAATGGAGGATAACTTTCCGTTTTTTAAACTAGTCCATCCCTATAGAAGTAGTCAAGTGATGTTTTGGTGTACTAAAGTCACGTGACCTGTGCATTTTTTTTCCATGCTGACTTTTTGAAAAATCTCCTTAAAAAATCAGTTACCCTCCTCCTCCTCCTCCTCCCCTAATTTGTATCCACCTTTATGTACTATTGTGCACATCTTAATTTTAAATTTTGTTTCATTGTTGTACATCTTTTAATTACAAATGGCGTTTATTTTGAAGCAAGCCCCATCTTTTTTGGTTCTTTGTACACATTATTATAAAAATGAACACAAAGATGTATGCATATGTTTGATTTCTGGCATTTGGAATAAGTGCTCATTTTCGACAATTGAAGTGTTTGTTATTTTATCGACAAAAAACATAGCAGAGTATAACCTGTGTGTGCTGTTTAAACACGATAATATAAAGGTATATCATAATAAATATTTTAATAAAACGATAATCCTGATGTTAATATATCAAAAGATTTTAAAATAACTTAGAGGAAAACTAAATATTAAGAAAAAACTTTTAGATGATTTCTAGTTCGACTACCATTTCTTCGACTCATTTTGTTTATTTGTACTTGGTTCTGAGGTAAGAATGATTTTTTTATTGCGAGTACAATACATTTTGCGACAGTATGCCCAGTTGATTACTTTTTCGACTTATGATGGAATATATAAATTTTTGTTATACAGAAGCACATAAAACAAGATCACAGAGATACTCCCTTTGATCTATGTACATAAATAAAACGGTACTAAATACTGACGTTTAGACACAAATCACCTGCTGTCTCTATATTCTGTCTAACAATTGCATGTTGATCTACCACGAGGGAATTTCACGGATGGGAAAATAAAAATCATAATTTTATCTCAACTTACATATATATTATCAATCAAGAGAGGATTGTAAGGAATAAATTGAAATTTTGATTTCGAAACCGACTCGCTTACTGGGAATATTTTGAATTGAAAAATAATTCTTCACAAATCAGACATATCTTGCGTTAAAACAGTAATTTCGCATCTGAACGAATAGATTTACAACAGCTGTGATTCGAAAAGTTTATTGCAGGTAACATTTGCCCTTTTTATGACATACACATATTTTGTCAACTCGAAATATCGGTGGAACAAATCTGTTTTTGGTTATGTGTAGCCCTAGTTTACGTCATCTTTATTCCGTGTGTTGTGAAAGGTTTCAACTCGAACCACCTATATGAGTTTATAGCAGTGTTAGTTTCGTTATTGCCTATGGAATATAATTCGGTACCTAAGGATGACTTCAGGGCCCGTTTTCATGAAACCATTCTCATGCTGAAGCATGAATTCTGTGCTCAAGCCAACTGTCCTCTTAACTCGCTTAAATCATGTAACACGGTCAAAGCGTGTTAACATTGAAAACTTAATACAGCTTTAAGTCTCTCCAACATTCCTCCATATTACAAAATATATCTTTATATTTTTGTGACGGAAACAAGATATTGGACCTGAGCACCGAATCTGAGTTTGAGAATGAGAATGGTTTCATGAATCCGGGCCCTGGTTCGATAATTGTATTTTAAATTTTTGTACGCGGGTAATAAACGTTACTTAGTAATCAATTTAGGGTTAAATTTATTTTCTTTTATTGACGGAATATATATCTAAATTAAGTTTGATTATAGAAGCACATAAAACAAACATTACATAGAGGAGAGTTAATTTCTTCTCGATGAATTCCAAATGAATTTCCCGACTCCGGAACAATACCATTTTTTTTTTATATTTGTAAAGTACCAACAGCAGTCAAGTTATTTCGAATGGTCTGTTCAAAAGAATTCTACCGTTTCCTGCTATTATCTCGTAAGATTTGTTTCAACAGATGTTATGAGGGCAAAAATATACCAAAACAACCACTTGTTCTACTCAAAACAGATAATAGGCTTTGATGCGGAATACAGAAATTACTCTTCTGATAGGTCAATAAAAGTGACATTTCCCCCTATCACAAATATTGTTTTTGATGTCTGTCACAGTGTGAAAGCTATCAGTTTTATTAAATTGATAAAATCAATATCTAATAGGAAAAACTATGAAGAGGTTGGTCCATGGGTAAAAAAACCCGGGAAAACTCCGTGTATATTTAAGCATTGAACTGTTTTCAGTTGGCATTCATATTGCGTATGAATGCCAACTGAAAGCAGCTCAATACTTATATTTATTATTTTTGGATTTTTTCATCTCATAGAAAATTCAATTGCACTTATTAATATTCAGCATTTAGTTTAAATAATGTATGTATCGTGTATGTTTGATCAATTAATAGAACAGCAATCTCCCAGGGAGGGTCAGTGGTATTCAACGTAACAATTATGATGTCATAAAAATGACGACGTTAACATGGCATTCATGTTTAGTTATTATTGGGTATATATGTATTACTTAAGTATTTGTTCATTGTCATGTTGAATATGTTGATTCAGTTTCCACGAATACAATATTGCCGCAAAACTCAATTCATGAACATTATAAGTTTCCACAAAGAATCATACACACAGTTAAATATCCGGCTTATGTCAACATGCAATAAGAAAAATAACCATATAAACGATTTCAGATTCTTAATTTGATATATCTATTCTAATTCACAAAACAAAGAACAAAGTACTATTGTCTGCTCGATCTCATGGGACATATTTTACATTAAAACATAACAAAATCATATTTTCTATAATTTTTCTTTATTTCCAACGATTCACAAAAACACTACAATATACATGTTCTTGTGACAGTATTTACAAACCATTCTATTTCATTCTTAATATTCACGATAATACAAAATATTACAAGACTTATAAAACAAGAAAGATATCATCATTAAGTGTTACATATCAACAATTTACCCGGTAAATCCAATGTCTGACTCGGCCTTATCCGTATTAATAGAAAGCTTCCAGACTGTTTTTGCCTCTTGAGTTTAACATAACAAACAAGTACAGTCAAAAGTGGGTTATCATATACCCTGGACCGTATGTGCTTACCCAGTCATCCAATTACTGATATCTGCGACAGACATTGGTTACAACCACTGGTATCTGTCCGAGACATCTGTTACAACATGTTCGTGTGTTAAATGTAATTGTCCAAGTCTATGATCCAATATATAGGAACAAGTGTACAATAAGCACTAACCATTCAGCATTATATAATTTTGGACTCATCACAATATTTACCCTATACACTTTCCTCCAGAAAATGTGTTGCGTTCCCTATCAGCGATCGGTCGAGATGTCTATTCCATAAAAATGCATATTATACCTAAGGATATTCACATCTGCCAAGACGTGTATGATTGTCGATAACATAAAGTTTTGAGCCTTAACACACATGTTTATGCAAATAACTAATTTTCTATTCGTATGAAAATCATTAAAAATTCTCGTTTCTCGCAATGTCAATGAAAATCGAATCATCCAACGTCATCAATTATTGAAAATGGCGCGGATTTCATACACAAAAGCTTTAGCTGTAAACATATACTACACATTTTCCTTCCTTCTTCAAGCGAGTAGTACAAATGTGTAGAGAAGGAATGTCAAGATAAAGAGGAAAAAGAAAATCCGGTCGAGGACCAACGCCACCTGGTGCCATTCGTTCCTGATCTCGTGCCTCGCTTCCAGGACGGTACTACGTATTGTAAGCGTATGTAGATGACGTAATATTTCCTCTACGTCACGCTCCATCTTTGACTGCGTAGTGTTTTCCTGTCGAACAATTCCGTCCATAGTTCGGTCGAGCCCGCGCATTGATACAGTCTCTAGTTCATCTAAAGGGTAGTAGGTGTCGTCGCCAAGGCACACCACCCTCTTCAGTCCTCGCAGAAAAAGCTGCCGATAGAGAAAAAAGGTCATATCGTCATCCCCAATTATCGAAACATATATATACAAGCTAATTTGAGATATTAAGTTCATTTATGAATACCCGCAATAAGATATATTATTTGTTTATTCAAGATTAATAGGAATGTTTTGTTCTATGAAATATTAACATCGCTTAACAGTTAAATTGCAGTGGCTTAAGCGATACAAAGTTTCATATTGAAAACTCAATATTGACAAATCAATAATTTGAAAATGTTTCATATGAAGTTATATTGATTTTAGAAACCATATTTGTTTCGTCCATCACCACCTACCAGCCATCTTCTTCTTAAAAACGTAATATCATTAATGGCCTCAGATTACAATGTCATGAACAAATGCATATGAACATTTTGGGCTAATTACCAATTTTCGCGTCCTGTCTATGCTTATAAAGAGTTTTTATGCATAAGATATCTTTAAGTTGCAATTTAATGCAGAAATTGTATAAGTAGCGCACTATACCTGTCTGAGATAGGTGGGGACCTTTTTCTTCCTTGGTCCTCGCGATTGTATATTGATTATAAATATTGACGTCAGTAGAGACAAGGTGATCCAGATGATCGTCACAATGTAGTAGCTGGCTGTGGATACACAAAAAATACATAGGGTGAGTGAAAACAGCAAAACATGTGGATTAGTTAATAAGACAAAAAAATTGGTGAGTGGATAAAACAAAGAGGTTGATGGATACACCGAAGATAAATGGGTAAGTGGTAAGAAAAACAAAGACACATGAACCAATCGAATAATGAATACATCAATACAGCAAAGCTATATGGATAAGTGGATACAACGAATATACATGGTTACAAAAACAATACAGCAAAATACACGGTTAGGTGAATACAGAAATATACATAGAAACGTAAATACAGCAAAAAATCATCGATAAGTGAATACAGCAACATACATGAATACATCGATACAGAAAAAAACATGTATAAGATGGATACATCAAATTTACGTTGATACAGCAAAGCTACCAGGATACAAACTATATTTGCTAGATTTGTGTATGCCTTTACGAAACGCGTGATCATTGGGTACAGCATTAGTGAATACAGCACCGACACGCACATGCAGTCAGTGGCTTTAGCAACCAGTGTGATCAGTTGACACCTGACATTTAACAGTTTTAGATGTCAAATAATATCTGTTCCTATAATTTGGAGAGTTTATCAAATGTCAGATAAACGTGTATTTCGTATCAAAGAATCAAAGCTCTTTTTCATGAAGTCAAAAACATACTCTCAAGAGCCTATTGAAAGCCCTGACATGTTTCATCAAAATAATAGGCTAAAATCAAATATTGAATAATTTCATTTATTGTTTGTCAGATTAAAGCAAAAAAGCAACACTAAAAAAACCCAATGAAAATGTCTTTGAATGATTATGACAGAAAATGCAATTCCACAAAAACTTTCCACAGAATAAAGATTCTGGTTCCTACTGTGATTTATAAACTTTTAAATGTTCGCACACCAATTCATTCTACTCGGTGATATAAACAAAGCATTAGATTCCCCTAAAGCACAGTTTTATGATTAAAACTTTATTTGAAAAGCCTCAACTACAAATACTAGGAAAATACAAGGAATAAACGCCATCCTATCGATGCTGTCAAATAATTGTAAATTAGATTTCTTGCATTGAATATCTTTTTTCTTTTCAAATACATTTAAAATTAGATTTGGGTTTTTTTATAGAGTAAAATATTGTCCTAATATAAAGTTATGTTATAAAAGGTTCCCTCTAGAATTGAAAGTGCTTGGAAATTGTTTTAAACGTTATTTACAAAATGAAAACTAATTCCAGTTTATAGTTGTTCTTTCCAAATGCTACAACTTTTTCAAAGTGAAATTCGAATGGCTTAAGAAATGAGATGATTGCGTTTGAAAATACTTTTTGTCAATATAAGAGCTGCACAATCACTGTTTTGTGTTTAAAGTACCGTACTATAAACGTTTCAGCGCCAGAGACATATATATATTAAGTTGATTACTAAAACTATCAGCGAAAGACAATTTGATTTAAGGAACAAATGTATATTTCAGCGACAAAAAAATAATTGAAAATCATATTTTCGAGGAATTCGCGTAATTTGATTGTCATGCAAACAGCAAAACACAATATTACGACACATATACACGATAGGTGACACATAATAATAGATAATAGATAATACACGCTGAAGAAAGACATTACGGTGCATATACACGGTAAATGTGAAATAGAAATTAAATTCCTTACGGGTATATCGACAGGGTCGGTTTTCGAAGTACGGCTATTCAACGGATGACAAATATTTCAACAATATTGTATATGATCTTGAGATCGTATGGGTTCTTTATCAAGAGTAAGAAGACTTGTGTTGTCCTCACAAGAGTCAGTTTGTTACGTTTGCATCCGGATAATTCCCAAGATCAATGTTACATAAGATCGGTAGATTAAACCGCCATTGTATTGTACTACATTGCACAACCAAAAACATGATACCGAGGTGTAAACAAAACCATACTTCGATCTCAAAATCAACAAAATCAGGGTAAGAGAACAAAAGTATCATTACATATAGACCCTTGAAAAATGCAAAGAGAATAAGACCAGGTCCAAGTTGTTAAAATTATTTTTTGCGCTAAAAACTGATAAAACTAATCACCTTTTGAACAACTGGGCCTAGACGTTTCGAAAGGGGAAGCGTCATTCGCTTCATCGACGACACCCGCAATGTAAATCTAGTTCAAAACGAATTGATGTCACGTCCTCACATCGATATCTCGTGTATGTTACACATGTAGAGTGACTTAAGTAGAAGCACTTCTGATATAATACAGTGAGAAACTTTTATACTGTAAATGCAATAAAGTCATATCCGTATGTCACACAGCAAAATATGCACGACAGATATGTTGTTCACCGATGCAAAAGTATGTAGGATCTGATTTCATAAAGTTAACAGAAATCAGCCTTTACATTTTGATGTAGGTTTAGGGTGTGGATTTTAAGAGATGACCTTGAAGATAACTTTATCAAATGCAGATGAAACCTATTGAGACGAAACTCGCAAGAATAAACTGAAAATTTTCTCGCGTCATTGTGATTCAGAAAACGTTTCAGTATGGAGTCTGGCACATACGCCAATTACACACCTGGTATATCAAGTTTAACGAAATTGACAGGCTGTGCTGACTGCATACAAAACCGGGTTTGGCCTCCCTGGAGTAAGAAACTATACTAGAATACAGATATCCACATTCCTTTAATAGGTAAAGATAAACGGATGCTGATAACACTATTTCCCGATCGATTAATTACTTTTCGAAATTCTCCAAACATGCACTTTGACATTTTACCACTTATAAATTATGTAGCTTCTTCACTTTTTTTTCCTTACTGGAGAAAAATGATGTTACTGAATATTCAACTGTGTCACTGCCAAGTTCCTCCATTTTGCGATACATGATCTTCCTCGTCATCGCACCGCACTTTTTCTCGTGTTAATGGACAAAAACCCGACATCTAATTATGGAAAGAAAACTTTATTTACGAAAAAATTTAAAAGCCAGATAGAACTTCGTCAGATAATATTCCCCTTGGGAAAGAATTACTTGCACAAACTGGGGCTGACATCCAGCTGTATTACACCGGCAAGGCCGCAATGCGCTAATATCGATATCATACACCGAGTCGTAGCTCATTGACTCTATTGGATTGTATGAAAATGTGTATCTTGAAAATGTTTTGTCTCTCGAGAGAATTCTTGTATAATGCAGAACTTTGGCACGCCTTTTTTCTGCGTGATTGAAAAAGCAATTATATCAGATGTACATATCATTGTATTTTTGTGTAACTAGTCCCTTATAACGCGAAAAAAATATGGTTATTTTATCTCTAACGTTGATCACAGAAGCCTTAAATTAATATATTATTTCAATTAAATAAAAAACAATGAAGTAATTCTTTTATAATAAATCATGCTCTATATAATGTATGAATTGCTGCTTACTCGTTTTGTTTGGAATGCACTATATTGAAGCTCAGATTATGAAGCCATTTGTTTGTCATCATCCTCTACGATATGCTGGTGAGGGCACCACTGTGTAGTCGATGTTATACTTACCCGTATCGATTTGTAGACCCACAACAAAGTGTCATAGCATTCGGCTAGCATGCATTAACCATATTTGACGCCCTGCTACATCAAATGAATGTCATACTTGGGAAAATCGACAAAAGGACATGTCATCTTGTTTACAGTACTTTGAGCATTATTCATTGTGCCAGTAGATAACAGGGGATGTGATTGTCTTTGTGATGGCCATCTTTATCTTTATGGGGATGTGGCATGGTTCAACACTATACTCGCTTTAAGCTTGAAATTGACCAGTACTCAGTTTAGGGTGATCGGGCGGTGCAGTGGATATCGCACTCGCCTTTCACCAACAAGGCCGGGGTTCGATTCCCCGATCAGACGTGAAAAGGTATGGGTTAACCTAACCGAATACGTGGGTTTTAACCGGGTACTCCGGTTTCCTCCCACATTAAGACCCCTAGCGCGATAAAATCCGAGCCAAAAGAAGCTTATTGTCGGCAAATTATACCATAAAAACATAAAAATCAGCCAAAATGTGTGATGAAGATATATAGTTCTTTACGTAATTCCTGTGTTAATCACATAAGTGACATGTTCACTGCACAATGTCATTTTCCTGGTATATATGAACAGTATTTTAATTCTTTTGTCTAATAGCTGATAATAAGAATGAATTACATATATAATATTATTGAATATTATATGTTTCTTATTAAATAATCGCTATTGGGTAATTGTGGAATGCAAGCATTGAAACAATCAAAAGTGACGCAGAATTGATGACTTCACACCAATGAAACCGGGAAATGTGAGCAAGGGAAATATATTTTAAGCATGAAATAGGATGAAATTCAATTAAAAACAAATATAATGTAGGAACATCATGTCATTAAGGAGGGAAACATATCAACTATTACGTTAAAAGTCACGAATGCCACAGCGACTATTTGTCGCACACCTACTGTTCACTTATTCCCTACTATCGCCATTAGCAAGTTTCACCAGATAATTAGGATGTTTATTTTGAAGGTTTAACATTGTAACACGTTATGACTACCAAGCGTATGAACACTCCACTTGTCTGTATAGTGTGCTTAGTGAGCGCAAATCTAGTGAATTTCACAATGTTCAAATACACACGCTCAGTGCTATAGACGTTCAAACAGCAATAACGTTATCTTAGATCCAACCCAAAAGAAAAGTTTTTTGTTCAATCGACAGAACTGCATTCCTCACAAAACCAAATCAATTTGCCTAAGCGTTTCCAAAATAAATTGAAGGAATTTGTATTTTTTTTCTTCTTCTAAAAGAGCAATAGGTTTTCTTATATTACGTACCACTACGTACCATTCACTCATTGACTATGTACCAGACCTGCGTGTTTTGTTCTACAAAAAGTAATTTTCGTTTCAACAGATCGATAACGTTGATGAAGCTGACCTAAGGAGCAGACGTGGTGCCGATGCAATGTTTTGAAGGTACGAGTATATTGTGTTTTCCCTTTTCAACAGACATGTGTTAATGGGCACAGAAGCTGGGAACCGGCAAAGAATAAGTGTATACCACTTGTAGTATTCTGTGGTATATCGGCTATTTCAACATAATGTTTCTAAACAGAAGAATTCAACGGTATCAATTACAACTAAAAGGACCCACAAAAAATACAGAGGAAAATTCGAGGGAAAGGGATGGAGAAGGATAAGAGGTGAGAGAATGGACACATAATGTGGGCAGGGAATCTTTCAGGGGAATGGTACTAAAAAATATCGAGAAGCGGATTAAGAGATTAAGAAAGTGAAGGACGGGAAGAGTATCAAGAGGACCAAGAAAGTAGTGGCGGTACGTGTGTAGTAGTTGGAAGGGAAGTTTATGATAGTGTACGATGCGCTGGTAAAGGATCAAGAAAGTAGAGAGGAATATGATAGGGTAAAGTGTGGAGTTTTGGGAGGTGGTCTGGGGTTGGGGTTGAGTTTAGAGACATTTGGGTGTTTGGGGGAGTCTATATGGAGTTAATGAGTGGAAAATGGACGGGTAGGGATCAAGAGATTATAGAGGGATATGATAGGGTAGGGTCTGGAGTGTTGGAAGGGGGGAGATGTAAAATTTAGAGACACTGGGAGGAATATAACTGGGTAGGGACAGATGAGTACGAGGAGAGGTGAAATGTGGAGACACGTGGGAAGGAGGAGAAGTTTATAGATAGATTATAGAATAGGAATTTAATAGGTGGAGAGTGGGCGTGTAAGGGATCAGGAGAAAAGAAAGGAAGATGATAGGTAAGAACTAGTAAAAGAGCAGTGGAGTAGTAAGTAGTTAGTTAGAATGAACGATACAGATAGGAACTGAGAGAGAGAGAGAGGGAAGGCAGGATGATAGGAAGGAAAGACGGATGGGAAGAAAAGATAAATGAGAGAGTAAGCGGCAAATGAGAGTTGAATGACTTTGGTTCTTAGTAGTAAAATGTCCTATTTCTAACGTGTTTCTTCCAGACAATTGAGTTAAGACGAGATTCCCGATATTTTTTATGGTCTATAAGATTGATTTGTCCAGGTCTTCGGAACGATCTAGAAATAGCCTAATGAAGAGCAACTTGACTAAATCCTTGAGCTTCTCTCGGAAGACCTCGTGGCTATATTTCAATCCAACGATTGCATTTTTTTTTCGACTTTTCTAAATCATGACCGCACGTCAACCCAGCAATTACTCTACCTTGTTTTAAACTTTATTTGGAAGCGCCAATATCCATATATAGTTTTCTCTGTGGTAAAAGGTATAAGGTCACTATGCTGTCTTAATATGCTTCCTTACAAATAAAACCAATATTCACTTTACGCCTATAATGGAAAGTGCTATTTTGGTTTATGTTGCGTTTCAACCTTTCACTAAGTTAAGTAATTGCTTTGAGACATTTTAGCGCTATGATTAACGCACGCTTTTAGTTAGTAGACTTTCCGCATGGAATTTTATTTTAGCGTCTCGGCAGAAATTGAAAATTACCTGAAGCGAAACTAGATGAAGAAACACTAAAGTCAAACAAATACTAGGTAGCATAGCACCTGGTTCATCGGCGTCATCAGATGATGTAATAATGAGATAACTGATAGCAAGCAAAGCAATTAAACATCGTCACTAAATTAAAGTTCATGAAGGTAGATAATTCAAATTCGGCACTTCGGGCTACAAAAATAAAAGTGTGTATGAGTTTTCGACTTACCAATTGTGGGAATGTTAGGGTGTGAATCGGGGAGAAACTGTTGCAGCATCATCAACAGGACAATGATACAGAGCAGTAAAACAGAACCTGAAACAAGAAAGCAATATATGATACCGACATATTACTATGAATTTATACATATCATGGGAGCTTTATTTTCGTTTATATCATGGCGCTTATTATCCCAGAATTCAAATGTCGTGGTTGGTAAAAGTGTTGAAGATGTGAATACGGCTGATTAAGTAAAATACAATGTAAACGTATACATTCAAAAGTTTAAACCACTGCTCTTGACGCAATACTTACACATGTAGTTTTGATTAACAGGCTAACTATACTATACAGACTGAATACTGAGTAAAGGCATAGTACTCTTCAGATGTAGCATTCAGTATATATGTGTAATGATATTCAGATTAAGTGTTCAGTATATAAGACTTCTACTGTTAAGATACATAATTCAGTATAGGGTTAAATATTTAATCGTAATATATAGTCATAGCCTTTTACTATTATTCAACATTGGCCTCGGACTGCCTTATGAGACAGGTGAACCTAACTCAGACACAGGTAAATGCACCTATAACAATTTGATATTAGATACAGTTTGCCAAAAATGTATCCACTGCCAAACTGGGTCTTGTGAACTTACCATTGTACTGACTTAGATAGGATTAAACGTACCCCATTAAATGTTGATCTTTATAAATATTATCCTGCAAAAAGACTTATATGCACTTGACAACATCTGAAAACACGTTAGTTTTTTCTTTGTTTGCAGACATTATCTATACTCTCATGATTAAACTAAGGGAATACCTTCCTCCAACAATTCTTAGTGTAATTCTTCATTTGATATTTTATTACTGTAGGGAGGTAAAGTGCTGCTTACTAAGGACAAAACCTTTATATAATGTACTGTGCATGTAACCAGAATATAATTTCATTCAATCAGCTTGCTATTTTCTCTTGATTTTCCTATTCTTTATTGTGCAATTTAGCCATTTTGCAAATGCAAATGTATGTATATGGTTTTATCAAAGGATAAAAAACGATTAAATCAGTACAATTTTACCTAATCTTAATGTTCACTTGCAAGAAGAAAATTAAGCTAAATAGCACTGCCAACGTTAACCGATGCGGCATATGCAGGACTGAAATATTGGTTCATTTATCAGAACTTTAGAATATATTACAGAAATAATCTTAACGACATATACATGCACTTGGTTATATATTTATAAATTGAAATATAATAGATCGAAATTATTTGAATTATAACGTTATGCAAGTTCGATTGTTAACGTTTATTGAACAACATAATTAAATACGCAATCAGCCCCGTTCAAAATTATACGTAAAGCGTAGAACACGATGATTTTGCTATTATGCAATGATCATAAACAATTTATGGCAAACAGAGAATCAAAGTTTGAAACAGAAACATTTGTGTTAAATCAACTTTTTTAGAAACCAATATCGGATCTAGTCTTACAAAATTGCTTCATTGAAAGACATTTGGAAGAATGATTCATGTATTGCATATGGCCGCTGTTCCAGTTATTTTGGCAAATGCCCGCTTTATAGTTTCCTGCACAGAGTTGTTGGTACATCAAAACCTGGTTCCGAGAAATGGTATTACATTCGTGGGGTGGACGGTGGGGTGGGGCTGCAGAGTCGGTACTCTCTGCCCTAGAGACCAAATGTTGCCCATATTGCAATAGGTATTATTTTTCTCTATTTTCGTTGATTCCCATTGATATTGATGAAAAAACCCTTGTGAAAAGTATAGACTGCGTGGTTTCTTTTTTCTCTGGAATGCATAGGGTGATAATAACAATGCTGTTTTCCACTGCATGATATTCGAAGAGGCTACTAATGTGGGGGCCCTGCAGAATCATTGGCTTTTCTACCGTGTCTTCAGTCAAGGGGACGATGGAGACACCAAACTTGACACGCGTTGGAATCTTCATTTCTTCTTTCCTACCTAGTTTGCTTTATCGGAGGTGCCTCCTTGTGTGCCCGACTTCAAATGACCTTCGCAATTTCGAGGACAATATACCGTAAACATTCAACGAGTCAAAGATATGGTGTTATTATGAGGAACTCAGTAAAGTAGATCTAAAGTCGGCTTTATCACAGGGGACAACCGGAATAGTGGTACATCTTGCGTGTCACTCGGTCCCTTCATTTTAACAACAGCCGGTTGACTTTAGACACTAAGGTGACATCATAGACAGGAAAGATCAAAGATTTAAAAAAAATTAGATTCCCTAAGTGTCGCAACAGGGGCTGCATGTCAACGTTTGTGTGTGGTTTCCCGCAGTACGGAGGTATACGTACAAGATACATCTCCTACTGGGTACTGTAGATTACTCATCCTACGAGTGATGATTATTTTAGAGTGAATTTACGTTAACATTTTCATCAAGAATTCAAGTATGACGCGAACAATGATTGAAATAGCGATATAACACATAATGAATGACAAATGAACTAATGGCCTCGCCGATTTGTATACGGGTGAGTTTTCGACATTCAGTATGTTAGTAACATCAGTCTAATCGTTTGACGCACACTTAGGAGATTAAGAAAGACGTTTATATCTTGATAGATCTTTGTCTGGCGATACCACGTTCTGATGTACCCAGTGGCCATAAAGTTTATGATATGACAGATATAAATAAACCATACATAACAAAGCAAATTAAATGACTGGACATTTTGTGAAAGAAAGTCCTCCAACTTCTTCAATTATCATAGGACTTTATTAAAAAGCCATTCCATCGTCATTACCGTGAATGATTTTCACACTTTCCAACTTAGGAAGTTCAAATTGGGCACGCCTAGCCCTCATTTCCCGATCATTTCCCACCTAAAGTGCAAGCACTCTCGTGTAACGTGACCCATATTACATTACTCTGTCTGGCATGCGCAGTGCCATAAAAAATGAACGGTTAACCAAATTAACGTTTCTGGGGCAAAAAGCGACCAAACACTGCTACTGCTTTTTTCACCTTTTTACAAGTTTGCAATTATGACATCTTCGGTTCTAAAGCAGTTGGGAACGTTTAGACAACATTATTGCATTTGTACAAACAAGTCATTTATCTTCTAACATAATCTCGCACAATTCTCATACCCTGAGAAGCAAAAGGCAAAGTAATGATACGTTATTTTGAGCTTCGAGAAAAGTAAACGCAACCTCATATTTTCGGACAAACGATCTCAAATGATTTCAAAATGGGTACAGGTGATATATTTGGGCAACCGATACACCATCAGACAAACCGCCTTTCGAATTTTACTTGTTTTAAGAGAACACTTACCACGTTTATAAACTGACTACAGCTCTTGTTTATCTTTTGAGGCGGCCAGTAAACCGTAATATATTCGATGTCTATTTTTTCTGAGCTCTGTGAAATACCCAGAGAATGTGATATTGGTGCAAACCTTTACAGTTCTTTATGAATTAGGTTCAACAATGAACTGATCGGCAACGTTTCATAACGCAGAAAAAAAACATAGTTCAACTTACCTAACGTGATTCTCTCCCTTGATTCCGGCGGTAGTAGAAATGTGAAGGGCACGAGAACCGCCAACAGAACAGCCGGAAGTATGAAAACCTGCGTGTAGTACACAGAATTTCTCTGTAGAATGAACGAATATTCCATTAAGGGATACACTTCATTCCCGAAATCGTTTTTGTGGTCGATTCTTTTAGTTGTTGTGGTCACTATTTTCCATTCTTTACTCGGCTTAGCGTCTCGTATATCAAGACCATTTTCTTCTGATGTGAAATGTGTTATGTTGACGTGTGTGACGTCATAAGTCCAAGATCCGAACTGTATCCGACATGTTTGGGTGTCCATTGGAAATTTTGTCATGTCCATCGGACACTTAGCCCGGAGGCG
Source organism: Mizuhopecten yessoensis (assembly GCF_002113885.1). Taxonomy (NCBI): domain Eukaryota; kingdom Metazoa; phylum Mollusca; class Bivalvia; order Pectinida; family Pectinidae; genus Mizuhopecten; species Mizuhopecten yessoensis. The sequence goes on from NW_018406397.1 coordinate 1,941,849, forward strand.
AACTTTAGGAATATATATCACAGTTCCCGTATGGAAAACCACTACCAGTGGGTCAAACGTCTCTACGTCTGTATCGGCACTGGAAAGGCAAAACCAGCACATGTTAAACAACTATTCCTTATCAAGATACATCTAATTTGTTTTATTTATTGGCAAACTTACATTATACTACTTTTCTAGCTTTTACGCCTCATCATGTTGGTAGACCGTTAAGTTTGCCCAAAAAGAATGGCATTGTATGAGCTTGTTGTATTGATGCTGCATGACTTTATTTTGCTGATAAGCTATTGAGATTACCGTGTGGCCCTGTAAGACCTAATTGCGTTTATATGTCTTTTAAACTACCTTATGGCCTGTATAACCTTATTATACCTTATCTGAGCCGGAGGACCGTTAAGACTACCGTATTGTGCTGTCTCTATCGGCCTTTAAGACTGCCGCATGGTCCTGTATGACCTTATTATATTGCTGTTTTGATGGGTCGTTCATATTGTTTATGGTATGATGGGTCGTTCATATTGTTTATGGTATGATGGGTCGTTAAGACAAACGTGTGGTCATGTATGACCTTATTGTTTTGTTGGGCCGTTAAGATTATTAAGAGGCCCTGTATGACCTTATTGTTTTGTTGGGCCGTTAAGATTATTAAGAGGCCCTGTATGACCTTATTGTTTTGTTGGGCCGTTAAGATTATTAAGAGGCCCTGTATGGCCATATTGTGTTGATGTACTGCTAAGATAAGTAAAATAAAAACTATCTGCTTGTTTTACCTGCTATACATACACATGGTACAATGATAATATAATACTTTACTTATAAGTACACAATTCTCGTTCAACACAACAAAGGCTATTACACGTAGATTCTCCAAGACCATTAACCTGTCATCATTATGTGGCGTATAAAAAATATACATCGAAACGTAGAGACTTACGCAAAATCTATGTTAGCGTTGTTAAAAGAATTTACCAAATACCAATACAACATTTTCAACAAAACTTTGAACATATGTTAAAGCCTTTTTGCGACTTTGAGCACTTGTGAGATTCAAATTAAGATCAACCTCTTTCCATTGTCTCAGTGTTGAAACATAAAACTCTTTTTCAATAAGGCTATTGAAAAATCATAAATTTACATGCATGAAACCTAAGTTATTAAAAACGGCTCTTATATTCATCTTGATCTTATGGAATTAATTAAACCAGAACCGACGTACTTGTTGAGGAGAACTACATCCGGTTTCCAGACGCTTGTTGACGGGATATGTATAGTAGCTATCCCTCCGTACTTAGAGGGTTCCCACCTGAAACGCATGTCTTCCCACATCTCCCGCAAGAGGGCGCCTGTTTCGAACACTTCATCTTTCTCGTGCTGAAGCGAAAAAGGATATTTGATAACGGACATGCGCATTGATACATTATAGATGTTTATGTCGGGTGAATGAAAGGCATACACATTACTATTTACTTTTGGTTTTAAGACGAGTCATACACAGACTTTAACTGCGGGACAGTGCCGTTAGTAGAGAGACCGTTTAATGTGTATGTTTACTTGCCTGCCGTCACAACATGAAATGTCAATGGAAGTATTGTGACGAAATACACATAACTAGGCCTAAAGGTAAACACTGTTTTAGGATGCTATTAAATTGTTCCTTTTCGATAAGAATGAAGGACACCTCAACCAAAACAGCCAACTGACAATCAAAACTAGATCTCCAAAGCGATTCAACCATTTCCGTGCTGGGAAATCCCCCGACACGTGACGTGAACCTTTGATCGTCAAACATATATATAAATTGACCTCTTCTTGTAGTGAAGTCATTTTTCAAGATAACCCGTAACAGGGCTATAGACTGATCAATATCGATATCTAAAACCATTTATATTCAGATGAAAGGCGTCAGTATTGCTTTTGAGGGTAATCTTTATTTGGAGTTTTTGTCTGTCGAAGATAACGACTCCCAGTAGATTTCTCTACATGTTTGTCTCTAAATCCTTATCACGGGAGAGATAAACAATCCGGTACTACAACAAAAATAGACAGAGAAAGGAGCGAAGGTCCACAGAAGCCATCTTTTGATATGAAATGCTGGCTGGGTTCACGATCTGAATTTATTTACTGTTTGGGGTGCACTGGTGGTATTTGTTTAAATAGTACCTATGACACTCGTTAAAAAGCGTTTCCAATTTGAATTTAATAAGTTATTTCTGTTGATGATATAGAATGATGTATTCGTGATTACCATGGAGTACGTTGGGGACCCAGTGCGTTCTAGTTTATATCTATAATCTCTGTTTGACAAATAGTTTCTCTAGTATTGTAGGCAAGAAAGTCAAATGATTACGTGGTTTACTTTTGAGAGCAGAGTCGTAATGACCTTAACATAATATTTATAATCAATATATGTTTTCTGATATATAACTGTTGGAATTACTTCATTGCCCCCTTTACAATTCTAAGTTACTCGTATCCTTCAAACAATCGTTTGTAAGGATCCTATGTTATATAGGAATTAATCGTTCATATTATTTCTTTGACCCATATTGTAAAGGATAGGTACATTTATTATTTAAATGTAAGCACTAGATCACATTTGTGATCAGTCATTATCGGCGGCTTAAGTCAAAGATGCCGTTAGTCTTGGATAGGATGCTACTTTAGGACAGTATTGTGCTGACATTATTGCTAAAACACGTCATAGTTTATCATTTGGCACGTACTTATTTACCGCTTATTTAGAAGGCTCGAAATATTTAAAAAAAAAAAAAAAAAAAAAAAAAAAGACACCGCAGAAAATGCTGTTTTACACTGCATGCACATGTTTTACTCATAAATCTCTATAACTACAGGCGGAAGATGTTACCAGTCACGTTTTCTTCTATAAACATCTCAACCAGATGTACATGCAAGCGGATTCGGGGCCCGTATTCCTGAAACCATTGTCATGCTCAAGCTTGGATTCTGTGCTCAAACTCACTTCATTGTACCTACATTAAATCCTGTCAAACAATCAAAACGTCAAATGTAAACATCGATAACAGTTTTGGGGTTTAAGTCTCTTCCATTTTTCCCCCAAATCATTGACAAAATAATATTTTTTATCAATTTATGAAATTCGGCTAAAGCACAAAATCCATGCTTGAACATGAGACCGGTTTCATGAATAAGAAGGTACTATTTCCAGTTTTGATAATCATGAAAACAAAATATTTAAATAATATCTTAACCCTCTCAGGTTGTGGTATTTTTCTTGTAAGAATCGCTTTGGACAACAAAAGCATGGGCTTTAATTATCATGACCAGTTGGATCATGCTATCTGTGATCCCAAGCCTGTCATATTCGATATGGAAAAGCTACCCTTACGAACAACATCTCAAGAGCTAACGCTATATTATGGACATTTATTTTTCGTGTCGATTGTGTGTTAATTTTCAAATTATTGTCGAGCTTCATCAAAGCATAATAATGGAAATGATAACATGCTGTTCGATTAATATAATCTTATTATACAAACGTGGCATGAATACTTTTTCTAACAAAACAATTATCTAAAGCATTGCTTGCTTGTAAACGGGTTTTTTCCCCCCAAACATCTGGTATCTGGAATTCGTTTTAATATTCGTCTTTATTATTAATTTTTGTCACTTTTTCATGGACAATAATGTGAATCTCTACACCAGCAGATGTTTTTAATATTTAAATTAAGACATTTATGAAAATAACATTCAGAAAAAAACAGGTTGGCTGTAATCAATAATAAGGCTTTGCATTCATATTTGAGTTGATATCTCGAGGACCCACGAGAGTAGCGATATTTCCTGCGGGGCTGCTTCCGTCTTGTTGCACGACACGCTATTCGAGCGCGGGAAGCTCGGGTGAGAACTGTAATTACGGCGTTCTGTTTAGGGTCGGGAACGTAGAGCAGGCTGATGTAGAACCGACACGACATATCATCTCTGACAAGATAAAAAGATGCTAAAACAAGACAATTTTCATTTCACTCTAAACCACGTAGATGGGATTATATAATAACCGGTTATATCGATGGTGGGAAGGCTGCGTTGACACGCAAGGAGGGGCCCCATGATGCTAGGAACTGAATCTATAAAAGAAGAATGGGCCCGTACACTGACAATATAAGTTTCACTTTAGAAAGACCCACAGAAATATATGAGAGTTGCTTTAGTTTACTATTGTAACAGTCATTTACAATAAAAAAAACAATGCCCACAATATCGAGACTATCAATGAATATGCAGCTGTATAAATGAGTATCGGCAACATTGGAAGTTGTCACGCGAATGAAGAGAAAAATGTACTTTTATCTGCTAATTTCATATGTACAAGATTTGGACTTTTTTGTTGTTTTTTGTCGTAAACGAAATTTTGATAATGAAGGACACATTTCTTGAATACTATAAACCTATCTACACATTTTATTCTGAACTACGTGGATATTACATGTATAGTATGTGTATTCGAAATGGTGTGAAAACCTTTCGTTTCGCGAGAGTAACACTTTTCACGGAATATCGAGGAAACGAATTATGATTTCTATTAATCACAAAAAATGGACGCAAATATTATTTCATTTGGGGAATTGTACTGATCGTGAATAAATCTTCTCAAAATATTCGTGATAACTATAAGTGATATATACCATCTTCTTTTCTCCCAAATGTCGTCAATATATTGAGAGAGAAAAAATCTGTAATAACCGGAATCTGGTAGACGTTTGAGCTTTACAATCTATACTAATATATATTCACACGTGCCGTAGGCTTTTTCATCACCAAGTGTGTACGTTTACCATGTCATTCCTAAACAATTCAGTCGCAGCTCTGCAACGTTTACACCAATAATTACTGTCACCTCACTCCACGGATGCCCGTTATCTAGGGGCTGAGAGTTGAAACCTACCGGTTTACGCAACTATACAAGCACTATATACAGACACAAAGACATCTAATGATACGTTTTTTGGAAGATCTAATATGTACTTTTCAAATGACAAACAAAACAAAGCGAACGTTGAATTACCTAGCCCCACGATAGAGCGTCAATAGACATTCTAGAAATGTGTTTACATTTACTTGATATATATAAAAAAAAAATCAAAAAAATCATGAACAGATCTTTTTGGAGAAGAAAAAAATCTGTATGTAGAAAGTTTTGTGTCATATGTGATAGGATCCATTAATATAATGGCGATTAACACATCAACCAACTGCTAACCCTACTGGTTTCACCAAATGTATGTACATGTACATATTACCTACATTATAATCTTAATACGCGATACATGACAGCGCAAACTCAAACCGAGGCTCAGACCAAAGTACTACAAATACTAGATAGCTACGGCAAATTTAGTAACAAAAGTTTCCTATGATGGATCAGCATTTGAACATTTGAAAAACATTTAGATGTACTCAATCACAGTTCTAATCTAAACATCAACTCTTGAATTAAAAATATTGCTAATGACAAAATCTACAAGTCGTTACAAGATGACAGTTTTTTGGCGCCAACATGGTGGATATGAAATGAAACAACTTTGTTTGTAGTTTGTTTTTATTCTGTCTATATATAGATTTATTTATTTTTTAAATCGTTTTTATTTTTTTTGCAAGTCATCAAAACGTTGAGGTCCCCCTGGGAAGAGAAAAGACGTTTTACTGGTATTCAATACGGTTTAGTCAACAAATCCAGTTTGAGGAAGACAGCTACAGTTCGTTGTCCTTGTTAATTAAGTAAAGCACTTTTCTGCCAATATCTGAACACTTTATGACTTCCAATTAACGCTCTTCCAAATCGAGCCGCGTGTCTTCTCCCATTAACGATTGTTCATTTTGTTATTATGTTGGAAACAATGTCTGTTTTTAATAAACCACCCATAATTCATGTCCCGATTATCCGTCATCTGTGTGTTGGGGAACAACATCAACATCATCTTCAGCAATAAGTTCAATTTTGTATTCCCAGAAACTGTCATAATAAATATAAATTGTTCACGGCGCGTGTTCCCTCTGCCTTTTGCTATTCCCAACGCGGTTTCTGCCTCTTTTTAACACCAGTAACTTACAACAAATAAGAAATCACAATACACGTTGCTTGGTACAACACAGCAAGATATTTTCAAACACCGAAACAGTTTATACCATTAACAGCTTCGTTCAATTGAAATCTTTAGTCATTGCATGTTCTTTTGTTTTTAAATGAAGGGTAAAGTGTACTTTCTTCCACCTTGATAAACTGCGGTTGGTCTTTTTATAGAGAGATATTTATCAAAGTGACATATTGACTAATTGTACAGATTACAATTGTCATACAGCCGACAGCGGTTCTCGATCACAGAAACAGCAAAGCTATATATCCTTATTTTACATTTAAAATAACTAGTCAATACTGTACTTTAGGTTTCGCAGATAATTGTTCATACTTCACATAAAAGTACGCGATTAATTTGTCATATCTATGAGGGTTATTTTTCACTTTCCGTCTAGAGGAATTTATTTTTCTGCAGTTTTACGTTATCCGTGTCGGTGACAGGAAGAATAGACGCAACAATGCACAATGGACAAATCATGATAAAGTATGTCAAGAGTCAAGATGACGTAGACTCCACCAAGTGCACAAAGGTTATGACCTTATTATGTAAAATTGGAATGACATACTCTGAACCCAGATTATTAATATCATATTTAATAGACCTGCTTTCATAATTGTAGTTTCTCATGGGAACATGGTATACATTGTAACAACCACAAAAGCTGGTGTTTGTGATAATCTTAATAGTGCATCACTTTAAAGTCTTTTTCGTTAAGGAAATACAACGACCAGAAGAGGATTCGAACCTGGGACCTCGATACTTTTAGACGGTGTCTAACCAGATTAACTCCCTGGTAATTGAGGTTTAAACCAGTCATGGGACCTTTTACCACTTTCCACAGGTATAACCAGACGGGGGACAAACTCATCAGCAATGAAAAAATGCAAGGCCTAACTGAATTCCGAACAAATGAGCTAGTTGGTCATTGTTGGTGGATCTAATTCTAGGTCCACCACAGAACAGTTCACTACCAAATGGAGTGTTTCAAATTTTTCAGTCAATCATAACTATTTTTACATTAAAGGTTGACTAACTAGTGATGTGTATCGCAAGGGGTGTAACGATACGATGCATACCGTGATATTTGCGGAATTTTTATTGAACAAACCTGTCACAATTGTTTTCCTTGATTTGATACAAACCTTGATATAAAAAAAACTAAACTGTAGATTTGGAAATAGAACAAGAAGAAATGCATGTCATCTTGACTAACACTAAAATGATACTTTTACTGCTGCGAAGAAGTGAGGTCGGTATTTTTTAAATCTACCATTTTTTCGGCGGAGGGGGGGGGGGGGGNTAAAAACACCCTACATGTACATATCAGGATAGGTCAGACATACCAACTTTAACAAATACTCGGGTCCCTGTGCCCACACTAAGTGAATTACTTTTAGATTGCTTGAATACCCGAACAAACACTAAATTATTGGGTTTTATTTATTTAAGCATGTAGCTCGCTTTTTTTATCAGATGGAACGATATCCCCCTGTCGACGTAGCGTTGTGTGGCTCCAAAGCACGAGTGCGATACTCTGTGCCGAAATGGACAAAAGTGTGGACTGCTCATTTCTGCCTATCAGAGATAGATTGGGGTCTTTTTATTGGTTTTGGTGATTCATCGATGGATCTTAGCTTTGAGTGTCACTTCTAAGATCATGATACATGTATGTTAATACGTATCATTAGAAAAAGTCAACACCAGGTTGACACTTCTGTCTAGACAATTCATGAAATTACGACCGTCCCCTATCTTCTGTTAGACTGCCCGTCGACATCTGTAACATTGATTTCCTCGTCAGACCTTTGGAATATAAAACTTGACCAGACACAATTCCAGATGATGTCATACTGACCTCTACCCACCGGGGACACTATGACGATAAAACAATCAAACTGGCAGCAGTAATTTCATTAGGCACAATCGACTTTCATGTCTATTACTTCGAATAGGGATCCATGTTTGTTAACTTAAATCCATGTTCACATGTAAAAGAAATTGATGGTTTATACCCTGATCAGTTTTTGTTTATAAGTATACCTGGTGTATGAAAATACATTTAATGCAAATCATTTCAAATAAAAGTCGCGTCAAACAGTTGACACACAAAGTCATTGTCCGAAATTAAGCTGTGCATTACAAAACAGTATAGGAATGCGACTGTAACTTAACCGCAATAACATAGAAACAAAGGGCAGATGTGTCAGCCTTTTAATATCGTTAATGTAGCCTGCTATTTAAATAAAAGCTAAAGATGACCACGCTAAACGTGACCATTGTACAGTGCACGGTCAAACCAAGGAAGAAGAATACATCAATATAGCCATGTTTACCCCCAACGCAGCCAAGATGATTTGATTGACAGACAAACATAGATTGCAATTTAGTTTCTGTCACTGACACAGCTGTCCATTTAGACAAAATTACGGACACGCGACTCCGGACATTGAGTGAGTGACCAACGCCACGCACTTCACGGAAAGGTCAGGGATAGCATCCCTGGTGAATTTGTGCATCACTTCAACACAAGTCTCACTAATGGACCTTTAACACCAAGACCATGGCATACCGAAATGACTGTCAAACGTTTCGTGATATATATGTGATAATTCACCGTCTAGGAAAACCTGCTCGAAGCAAGTCTACGGCTGATATATAAACTATCCTGAAAAATACTGAGTTTTCCACATATCGTTTCCGCAAATATGTAATTTTAGCGTGATGTACGTATTTTCAAAACTACATTGTGCGACATTGCCTAACATCCGGTAGATAGATCAGTCTTATTTTGCATTGATTATGCAACGAAGTGGAGAAAAATAAGCGCTATACAAATTACATCATAGTTTGTCATGCGATTCAAGAGTTTAGTCGACTTTGGCACGCAGGAATCGGAAACCGAAAGGGGGCGCTGATTAATGTTATCAGTTTTTGGTCCGCTGTGACATAATCAAAATAACATACCTATTCTAAGATCAATACATAGTTATCACACGCCAGTCGTCTGTCATATCTCGAGAAAGAGAAAGAAAGGGCACACGTATTGGGTTTGGCGCGCAGACACGCAATCAATTTGTATGAAAGTATATCACACCTGATGGTCTCCTTTATTGAATTACATGTCCACTTGTTTCTGGGGAAATATCCAAAGCCATACAAAAGCAGCTGCTGAGCATTGTAGAACTTGCACGCCACGAACGAATACTGAGATCCACAGTATTCTAGGTCAATAGGATAAAAGAACATCTATAGACATATTCAGAACAAAATCAAACACGACAGATATTGACAGGCCAAACTATTAAGACATACCAAGAGACGATTGAGACCAGGCCAGCAGACCAGATAAGGTCAGCGAAACGGGAACAAAACTAAAATTGACTAGAAAAAATACATTTTAGTCACAACACGATGGAAATACCCAAAGTCTTTGTATTTCATTCTCATAGATTAGAAGTCATACCACACAAGACTAGGGGCCAGAAAAAGAGACCAGACAAAAACGATATGCAATGTTTTAGCACAAACCACGAAAAAGTGACTTACGGACTAGGTCCTTCGGATACGCGCGAGTGCAAAAAGCGATCAATGTCGAACCAAAATGATAATATCTTGAAGTAGTATTTAACGTCATAATAATTCCTATAAAAGTCACGATATCGTAATATACATGTAAAAATGTCGACAGTGTGTCACATCTCAGCAAAGGATTATATGTAAGTTTGTCGACTTAACATTAACCAGAAACGTGACGAACACCCATCAAACACGTGCTTCGCCATGTTTGACATTAAGATCAACAGGGCGCGCGGACAGGAATGTCATGTTTGCCGAAACATTACACAGTTTATCGTCGAATATATTCAACAACCATCAAATCATTCCTCGGTAAAGCATGCGTGGGCATATGTGTTGATAGAACACGGGGACGCCATCTTAAATCTGTAAACACTCATTCTCGTTAGATATGCTCTCCTTGTCCAAAGCTTATTGCTAAAAGTCAGGAATATGACTGGTGAATCCAGCACTTTGGTAGAATAACAATAGATGTATTATAACAGTTAACACATTCACTTAAATTAATCTGATTTTAAGACATAATGAAATAAAATACCAATGATAAAGGCACTTCAAAAGGGTGTCAATAGCGCATTTTACATCTACATCATATTAAAGTAAACAAAAACAGTTCTGAAAAAGTCAATTAAAATCTTTTAAAACAACGTTTTGTTTTTTGTTTTTTACATTCCTTTCTTCATGAGTTTAGAACTTGGTAGCACATCATGCTCTGCTTTTTATTGGGAATGCGTGATTGGGTGTCGGCATTACGCGCCCCCTATCGTACGGTGTAGGGCCATGTGGTAGACATCATACAAACCTGGTGTGAAGGGTCTCTGTGTGCTTAATACCTATCCACCTAAAGTTATGATAAATGTCGATAACACACCAACAATGATATGTATATATACGCGTGTATGTTTTTCTAAATTTTGCGCACGAACGAAAATCATGGACAGTATATGAATTATATGGTTTTGGATGTAAACAAAATCCGGATGCGTTCCATTTTGATAAAATATATGTTTAGTTCAGTATGCTGTTCTTCCGATTTTAGAAAGAAAAAAAATAATGAAATGTTGTGAGGTTTTCGTAATACTATCGGGTCGAGATCAGCGTGTTTTTTTTTAAATAGGACTTTTTAAACTTCATGAAACACAGTAATGTATGATTTGTGAGATCGTCATTCATCTTAAATAAGAAAATACATTAAGTGTATGATAAAGTCATTTTTAACAGCCTACAAATGACGTTTTTACTGTTTTATAGTCATAAAGCCTTTATTCCCAGATATGATGTCTGTTTTTACAGTTTTGAGGTCCGACATGTTGTTAGGGATTCGGAAGGCATGTCACGGTTAGCGCCATTGATGACCAATAAACCACATTCACAGTTACACCTCATTTCCACTCAGATCTAAACGTTACCCTTGTCGGCCATCAGGTGTACAGATCCTGTTTCCAAACACGAACTATTGTGTAACATAAGGAACGCCGATTTTAAATGGCTACAAGAGAAAATGAATATCACAGCATTGGGACCCTAACACCACAACCCATTCTTCACATCGAGGAAGCCATATTTTGCAACCTTGTAAAATGATTCCTTAAAGTAAGTGTATTTCTCTAGCGAAGGTCAATTTGAACCCCAAGATTTACATAGAAACAAATATATTTAAACTTCACGGTAATAGATTATGACGCTACCAAATGTCGCTACTACTGGTTTGTTGGAATACCAAAGTGTTGTTTAAACCAGTTTAGTTCTGCAAAAATAAGAAAAACATCGTCGCATCGGATGAACGACATTCCAGAACAAACACGTGCATATATGTTTTATACATCATTGTTTTCCCTTCACGGAACGTCTGTTGTTACACGGTAAATCACGTGTACTGTGCGTCCCTAGAGAACGGTACGTAGCATGTTGCCCATTCTTGAAAGATGGATTCTCCTTTTTATTATATTTATTCATTTTTATTTATTAATTTATTTATTTATTTTTATTAAGCTATTTTGTTTATATATTCATTTATCGAAACCCCTTCTTGAATAACGTAAAAGGTGTCTTTACCCAGGTATGATATCCATTTCCTCCAAAAACATGGAAGTGCCTTGTACCTGCTAGTTTTCCGTATCGTCTTATACGGAAGTAGCCAAATTCTCGAGTTGCTACCCACGGGACACACTGGAGCCGTGATAACACACCTGCTACATCCAATCCCCACCCTTAAGACTTACCAGGTCCACGACATCAGTGATGGCCAGGCCCACGGCCACAATGATCATCTTGGATGTGACATTGACTGGACGGATGCGCTTGTCGTATCTGTCGAGGAGGTGGGAGATCAGGCGCTCCTCTTCACTTACAAACGTATAGTTCGGCATCACGATACCTGGAGAAAATGACAAAGATCAGTATCAATATACCTCACCATGACAAGTTCGGCATGACTCTATTACAAGGGCAAAGTTCGTTTTGAAATTTTCATTATGACAAAGTTCGGTATAATTACATCATAATAATAATAATAATAATAATTCGAGGTTCGTGTATACCGCTTTAGCACAACTTAGTTTTACGGTCGTCTCAAAGCGGTTCACAAATTATTATCCGTGGTTAGAGGGCCTTTGCAACCAGCCAATATCTTTCTCAACTCCCTGGGGAGCATACAGCCGGAGCTGCCATTTCGGCGCTCACGGCTAGCATCTAACAATTCTAGCTCTGCCCATCAACGTACTCATTTACAGCTGAGTAGACTAGAACAAGCGGAGTAAAGTTTCTTGCTTAAAGATACAACACAGTGCCGTGCCGTGAGCCGAACCCGCAACCCTTCGGTCACAAACGCGGCATCCTACCACTAGACTACCGTGCCTCCTAACACCATGACAACGTTTGACATCACCTTATCTCTATGACAAAGTTCAGTATCAATACCTCAGCATGACAAGTTCGGCATAACTTGATCACAAAGACAAAGTTCGGCATAACTTCATCACCATGAAAATGTTTGGCATCACTATGTCACCATGACAAAGTTCGGCATCACTATATCAACATGGCAAAGTTCGGCATCACTATATCAACATGGCAAAGTTCGGCATAACTAAATCACCATGACAAAGTTCGGCATAACTTAATCACCATGACAAAGTTCGGCATCACTACATCACCATGGCAAAGTTCGGCATCACTATATCACCACGACAAAGTTCGGTATCACTTTATCTCTTTGACAAAGTTAAATGTGACAGAACAACAGGAGACGGATATGTTACATTTGACATAGTGAGCTGTTGTATGTGTATGGACCACGGTATACCTATATATAGGATAGTACTTGGACACCTACATAAAACGAGTGTCAGGTTGATAAAATTACAATATTTGTTATAAGTTTGGAAACGTTGTTAATTATTGAGTTTCGGTATAATAAAATAAATAAACTACATTCATTAGAGTGTGACAGTACGCAGAGTCACCCCGAGGGGAATCGCTGTCTTCCGGGGCGAGCCGAGAGCGACAGTGATATTCGAGTTGTGACCCTAGACATTTATACAATGTTTGATAATGTCCGGTTATCTTCGGGAGAGATATTTGACTTCGAGTTTGACTACCTTGCAAAGTAATGCGCAAATAATCATTTACTTATATATCAACGGTTTTTCAAGATACGAGTCGTTTAGTTTTGTAATACGTCGCCCTCTTACATTCCAGCATCTGTACCTGCCATTTCTATAAAATTCCCGTATAACTGTCTTTTCATTCAACTAAAAACGGGAATATTCAGTCATGAGGGGCTATGGGTCGGCATGCCTTTATAGACCCCATGGTAAGTGATAAGAATATTACATCCACCTTTATACACATGTACATTGAAGTCTGTTTGCTTGGTTTATACAGGGTCTGGTTTAACGGAGACAGTCATATTGAGTGTACACATTTTTATTGATATTTATTTTGATTATTATACTTTGAAATGAAGCACCAAGTTAAAGGCCAGAATGACCTACAAAGGTCAGTCGCATCAAATGGTGTCTGGATGTAGTTCGATCAAATAACCGCAATGTTTTCTCGAAAGCAAAACACGAAACATGATGAATGCTAGGAATACCCCTGTAAGTTCACCGCCATAGACGTGAGGATCCCATCGTTATGTCAAAGTCACGTGTGTAAGATATTTAGGATGCTCAGTCCGGAATGGATACGCTTAATCTCTAAGGAAAACAATCGCTCACACGTTTGACCTTGGACCGAGATGTTGCAGCTTCGCAATAGCTGACAGACGCAGTAGGGGTTTCAGCCGAAGTCCCCTTTCAACCTTCCTTGACGGTAAGGCGTAAGGTGGGCACAGGAGACGGTAAAATGTGTTTTTACCATAATAGAATTGTGTTATTTTACCATAAACCCAAATACCTATCAAGTAAACAAAAGCGGCTGAGACCGACGCAAAAATAAACCATTAGTTGTTAGAGGGTGTTGATAATTTGTTTCCTGATTTAAATCTTTGCGAAAAGATAGATAGGAGAAATGGTACAATTCTGCACGAAATTTTGCAAGTTATAGTGGTATGGTACATTTGTGATGCCTTGTATTGCTTAACTTTATCGGTGCATTCGCTGAATAAAATGTATCGAAATAGCTATGTACACTAGACACTGAATCTGATAACGACTACACTTGTCAAATGTTCTTAGTACCCACTTTTAAGACTTTGAATGAATTAAAGAAATTTATATTACAAATAAAAACATATCTTTATAATACCGTATATCTTCACGAGTGGGAAATTTGACATCAGTGACCAAAACGAAAAGGACGAAATGGTTAATCTCTTCATGCGCTGAAATTGCATAGGAAAATATATTTAAGTGTTTCATAACGAATGGGAAACTTAATACGAAACCCCCAAAATAAAATCAATAACAATGGCGGGGAAATATTGCGCGGATAACGATGGAGGTGAATATAAAGTATATTTACAGAAGGAATTATCCGAGCAGGAATGTCAATATGAATGTATTGATTATATTATTGATAAGTTGTTGTTAACAAATAATTTCGGGGAATTGCTAAAAACAATCTCCCACGACCACTATATGTTTCCTCATTCCCACGACCACTATAGGTTTCCTCACTCCCACGACCACTATAGGGTTCCGCACTCCCACGACCACTATAGGTTTCCTCACTCCCACGACCACTATAGGTTTCCTCACTCCCTCAACAACTATAGGTTTCCTCACTCCCACGACCACTATAGGTTTCTTCACTCCCACGACCACTATAGGTTTCCTCACACCCACGACCACTATAGGGTTCCTCACTCCCACAACCACTATAGGTTTCCTCACTCCCACGACCACTATAGGTTTCCTCACCCCCACGACCACTATAGGCTTCCTCACTCCCACGACCACTATAGGTTTCCTCACTCCCACGACCACTATAGGTTTCTTCACTCCCACGACTACTATAGGTTTCCTCGATCCCACGACCACTATAGGTTTCCTCACTCCCACGACCACTATAGGCTTCCTCACTCCCACGACCACTATAGGTTTCTTCACTCCCGCGACCACAATAGGTTTCCTCACTCCCACGACCACTATAGGTTTCCTCACTCCCACGACCACTATACGTTTCCGTACTCCCACGACCACTATAGGGTTCCGCACTCCCACGACCACTATAGGTTTCCTCAATCCCACAACCACTATATGTTTCCGTACTCCCACGACCACTATAGGTTTCTTCACACTGCTGGGAGTTGGTAAACATTAGTGGGTAACACCCTGGACGTGATTTCATTGATCAATCTTCTAAATATGACTTCAGGTAATAAGGCCTTGCGACGTCATTTTCCATTGTGACGTTGTAGTTCATATACATTTTCAGATTGTAAAAGACACTCGGTAAAATTCGTGTCTTTATACGTTTTGAAATTAGCTAACTCTAGTTAGATAAACGTGATAACCAATCAACTTTCGTTGGGGAACATTTATATATATATATATATATATATATATATATATTTGCATCTAATTTGAGAAATAAAAACATTTCCCCTGTAACGATTTAAACGTCAGACATAACAATATTATCTTACTACAGTATAAATACTTAAAGAGCCTTCACGTGATAGTAAAGTGGTCAATTACACAAGGTATGTCTCTTTCGTCATTGGGAGTAGGTCGAAGTTCACCTTGAAAACACCATATTGATAGCATGTTACAGGGTGAGTTCGTTTTAACTTACAAAGTTAGCGAAAACTTCAGCATTACCTGTTATCATCAACACCCGACTACGTTTCTCGGTTTGTGAGATTGGAATATTTTTTTTATTTTTTTTACATATCTTGCATACGTGACTTGAACACACAATAAATTGATTGCTCTATCGAAATTAAAGAAAATAATGATAATATATGTTTTCTTCGGGGATAAGTATGGGGCATTAACAACAGTTATTTGCAAGGCAAGTTACGTTCGGACTTTATATTTTAGCGGACCTGTTCTAGATAGGTCAGTCTGGGTTTTTCCCGTTTATTCGGGTCGACTCTTGGATTAGAGAGAAGTGAAGTAAGAAAATCAGTTGTATTTTCATTCCTATTGCTATATATCGAGAGATATAAGTGTATACTAGCAGCAGATCTTACAGATCAAAAAAATCTCAATCCATTAAATATGAATTGCGTGTTTCTAACACCACGTTATCATGCTCTTATCATATCAAACATGTTGAAGATTTAAACTGCTTCCAGTTGGCATTTATAACCAATAGCAACGCCAAATGAAATCAGTGCGGAGCTTAGCACTGAGACTTCCGGAACGATATGAAACATGAAATTAGAAGAAAACTCTCGTAAAATTCCACCGGTAATATGTTTATAAGACATCGTTAAAACACCATTTCTAAACTTGAAATCTACAAATTGAAATAGATTTAAAATAAATTATTTTGATAAGTATAGCCTTTAGAAAAGTGAAGTCAATTCACAACACACTACTTAAAAGAACATCAAAATGTCAAAATGAAGAATTTAGACTGTGCATCCTGGAAGTTTCGAAATATTTCGCAACCGTGTATATAATATAACATATCCAAATGTTTTTAAAAACGTTTCGTTTAGCGTGATATCGTGATAGTACAAATTGCTTTAAGATCAAACATTCAGAGGCTACCAGCTGGCTTCCTCAAGTGCCCCCACACACTGAACTACAGACGAGGTTTTTCATTTTATATGTCTGCACTGTTGATCTCGTTGAAGCCCTTGACGGGATACATGGCTCCTTGAGAACTCCCTATGACCCCTACTCAAGGAAGGTACCTAAGGGACTTGTGTGGGCCCTAATTATCAACAAGTGGGTATTGTAATTGCATCAACGAGTCATCCGGGTTCCACCTCTTTAAAATATCACCATCGCATATTGATGAATTGTAATTTAATAATTAATAGCTATGGACATCGGCAATTGGTGATACATGATATAAGACAATGGACAATACACTCAAATTCAATCAATATAATTAAATCCGGGCATTCAAGTTTACTAATTGAATATAGTCACCGATTGGTCATGATGTTGCTAGCAGAGGAAGAAAGAAGATACACAAGAATAGGTTTAGAATCACTAAAGCATCTGAAACCAATGCATGTATACAAATTGGAAATATCAGACTCTCGGAAGTTTTGAAACATCTGTGTGCTTTGATATAAATACTTTGAATAGGAGAAAGTTAAAGAAAAGATGGTGTAATCGAATATTGCAAGAAACGATTCAATGTTTAAAACAATGGAATCGATGAAGTACTTAAAATAGGCTACAGTTTCACAATGGACTGTATGTCTTATTTAACGACTAAGATCATAACATGTACATGTTGCGTTGACATCATACGATTTCAACGAAAATACCCCAAATACCTATTCTGTGTGTATAGCCTGTTGCTTAGGTTTTGTATAGACCTGCTGGCATAGTTTGACCAAGGTACACTAACTTTCCCTGTAACAAAGAGACGGTATTTCGTTATTTATCTAGACATCCAATTACATCACGCGAGAATGAGGCCATTTGGTGACGTCTAAAGGACAGACAAATTGAATCAAACAGTGACAGAGAATTCAATCACCAAATTCTGGTGTCTTCGTCGCTTGCTGTGACATTTTGGCACCTGATGAACCCAGTTAAACGGCAGGGTGCTACAGTAAGCAACAACTGCTTCCGGTTTGGTATAGGCTCGGCTGACTCGCTGCTATGTAGCACTCCATCCCAGCAAGTTACTGGCCAAACATCACCAGTCCTGCTCTCTCTGTTATTCAGGGGAAGGTGTTTAAGTAATAGATCCATCCTCTAAAAGGTTATTTATTTGTTTCTGTTTGAACGACGTTTTCCGCAAAAGATTGATTATTTGTAAAAGCTGTCTTTTTTGTCTTCAAATAAAAATGATAATGAATGAATCACACTGATGTGATCTTGTCTGTTACAATTGTTTTGTCGGTCCAGGATTCTGTTTATGTTAACTAATTAGATTTCCTAGTCTCAACAGTCATCAACCATGTAACCTTTAAGCAAAACCTTTGAAAAATTTTGAAGACAAAAAATCAAAAACAAATCTCTCAATTAAGAAGGAGTAGCATTGTAGCCCGAAATTGGTTGCACTTAAGCGTTTTGCTTGTTAAATTACGTAATCTCGGAGTGTCTTTATTAGGGGCTGGTTAAAATCAATAATAATGACAGTTGCAAATAGGGTTATTCATTTCAAACTAATCAACAAGGGTTAAACATGTCAAATTAATCACAAAGAGTTTTCATTTCAAACTACTCAAATAGTGTTCTACTTTTCAAAATAATCAAATATGACAATACATTTCCAAATGATACAAAGAGTTTTTCATTTCATAATACTCAAATAGTGTTATATTTTTCAAACTACTCAAATAAGGCTATGCATTTCAAATAATCAAATAGGGGTATACATTTGCAACTAACTAAACGGGGTTATTCATTTCAAAATAATCATCGGTTTTAACTCCATTTCTGTTAGTAAGACAATGATACAAAATGTAATGTGTTTAAAAGGTGATCAAATTAAATGGAAGAATTCATCGCAGGGGAAATTTCCTCTGAGAAGAAAATGAGCCATAAAGGGATTTAAAGACAGTATTTCTAGCGTTGTTAGACCCCCCTAATGCATCAACGTGTCTTCATATGTGTATACTAGGGGGTACAACATAGCGTTACAAGTACCTACAACAAAGTCTGAATAAATCAGTAAGACTAGATACATGTATTTATATTTTTAACATTATTTTTATTTTACTGATTTACTTTACTTGGGGACACAACGCGACTAAAATAATACACATCCATTGCAAGATTGAGATATTTTAATTTTTATTTTTATTTCAACTTTGAAAAATCCTTTTGTTTCCTAAAGCATTGCTTTGCAATACCTCAGTCAGTGTTGAACGTTTGTTCATGTGGGGTGGACAGTGGATGCTTTGCCAAGGCCACGACCTACCAAAGTCAACAACATTGGCTTAACGTCCAGCTTTAAAGGTAATCGCAGGTTAACCCGTTGTCAGTTGGCTGTGTATAGTGCAACATGGTTCAGTATTAGTATACCAATATACCGCCTCCTGTTAACATATGCACATGGAGGCACGTCTTTGTTATGAGTTCAACAGTTATTGGGACGCTAAACTTGACAAAACCATACTGAACTGCAATTTAGCACATAGTAGCTAATGGTCCATTGTTCTTGCACTTTGACCTTCTTTATTATAAAACTTTGGTATATGACTAAATCGTTCAGACGATTTAACCTTGGCTATGACACTTTGATCTCTGCGCACGTTAAAATTCTATTGTATCATTCAACAAAATACTGATGAAACGAAGCTAAACCCAGTCACTATCTGAAATCTGAATTTGGATTCTTTTGACGTAAATAAATCGAAAAAGTTCATGTTAGCTTCGTAATTGCACTGTAGTCTTAATTCGGAAGGCCTCTCGAATCATTATACGGTAGATAGGCGAGGCAATGATCCACTGTGTTAGCTAAGTAATCAACTAAGCAACATTTCTCGGTGCAATCTATAAAGAAGCATAATTTCGTTGCCATTGAATGTTGACATTTACAGATCTGCTCTAAGACATATCGGCCCACGGTTAAACGTATCGAGTTACTGTTATAATGCTAAGTACCGACTTTCCTTTGAAACAATTACCAGTAACTATACACATACGTGGCGCGGTAAATGCAAATTTAAACCACCTCCTGTCTCACATCACGTGCTACATAAATAGACTTAACTCAATCCCCCGCCACCACATTACAATTAAAAAGACTTATTCATCCAAATTAATATCAATTTTGGGACACACGATCTCTCCACAAACAATTAAAACCTGGATCTATTTTTGAACTCTTGGCTTACGGAACATCAACAAGACTGTTAATCAACGTATTTTTATTAAAGTTTAAGGGTGAAATAGATCGTTTCCTCTCAAATGTTTACCAAGACTGGTAACCATTAAGGTGTCATAGACGCTTGACGGGCTTCTGGTAACTCGGTAATACAGCACTAAGTAATCTGTATCACGTAGACGCGTTGGTCATGCGTGTGCTTCTTTGACCTGTCAAGTCAGTAAATATTGGACATTGTATATAAACAAAATAGGAGATCGGCTTGAAACCGCGCAAACTAGTCCCAGAAAGTCGAGGAGTTACAAGTCGAAGTATTCATGGCGACTATTTTTCTAGGATTCCCAAAAACAAACGAAGATTTTATGTTCTTCGAATACAATAAAATCAATCAATTTGTCTGAGTGGAAATGTGCCGGCCTAAGCTCAGACATGATTGTGTCGTGTGCAATGTATTGTCTGTTGTTCTGTACTTAAACCGAGACAGAAGTACACGTGTGGGCAATCATCCCAATGAGGCAGATAGTTACATCACATCAGAGTAATGCTATGTCAGAACCATGGCTACGGTTTGGCATATACTAATCTCGTTTATCATTTACTTATATATTTTCTTCATTTTATTTCAAGAAAGATGCAGTTTTATAAACACCATTTAATATCACAGTATTAGAGAAGGATGGTCTTTCCGTATGTATACTTAATAGCTTAATATTCGACTTTACCGAAAAAAAAATAGCGTTCTGATAGATCATCTATTGCTGGGGTTGATAAGTAAGGATTGTATAAGGTTCATATAACACAACCAGTTACGTTTTGTTATGTGACAAAACGTCAGATATCAACACTTCACTGGTTGTTCTGTGTGAACCTTTATACAACTGATAGTACATAATTTAATGAAAGATCATGTTCTTTGATCGAAAACAACCGACCCTATATAAAACCAATACAAAAATAATTAAAACGAAGGAGTTGTATAAACTCGATCCCCTTCTTTCAAATAAAACTTTCCTTGTGTTGTCTGTGAATGTGCAGATGTCTTTATTTGATAATAAAAAGCGCAGTTTCTGACCAGTTGGCATGTGTGTATAAAGCTCACCTGTTAGGTCCGCCTACATGTATCGCGCAGATCCTTATAAATCGGACTTATACATGTATGTACAATTGTAAGTGATGACGTCTCAGCCCATGTGACTGGGATCTGTGGTGAACCGTGGGAGTAGAATGCAATAAATCTCATTTCATGGTTGAATGGTGATCTTATTTTGTAAAGAGTTCTATATTATTTTCATTTAAATCAATAAATATTCCGATTAACTAAACTACTGGTTTTGTTGCCGTTGTTATACCAAATGCAATTTTTGTGCTTTTATATCCGTTTGTGAGACAGCGATAGTGCTATATGCACCATCTATAGGTATTGGTGTTGCAAGTAATTTCAATATTGCAATATATTGTCTAATAAGAGAATACCGAAATTTATCAGTATACAATGCATTTCTAGAAATTCGGTTTATAATGATTTTATACAGATATGTACAAAAAGTTAGTATCAATTCAGTAAGCTTCAATGATAAATTGAAAATTATTGTGTACGGTTTTGAAATTTATCACACCAAGCAAGCTAGATTTGGATAATATTGATTCAATAACGTCATTTCTTTAAAATTATTCCATAAATGTGCCTAAAGCTCCCGCACAATCAGTTGATAAATCATTGCAATCATTGCCATTTTAAAATCACATTGCGATTATATATTACTAGAACAACATTGCAGTGTGTTGGTATTGCTATATTATTGCCCATTCCTAGTAATCTACATCTCTCATTCGGAACCTTTCTAGATTAATACTTTTATGGTTGTCCATCATATTGACTATATCCTTTTTGTGTATCAGGTATTACTAAAACGTACCTGAGTCGTTGGCCTGTATTCATGAAACTGTTCTCATGCTCAAGTATGGACTCTGTGCTCAAACCAACTTTTCTTGTAACTCACTAAAATCATGTAAAACGATCACAAAGTCAAATGTAAACATTGAAAACAGTTTTCGGTTTTAAGTCTGTTCAATTTTTCAAATCAATGCCAAAATAGGATGTTATTTTAGGATTTTATAATAAGAACAAGACATTTGGCTGTAGCTGAAAATCAGTGCTTGAGCATGAGAACGATTTCTTGAATACGGGTCAAGGTTACCTTTAAAAAAAATCAACTGAAATTTTTCATATATTACATTTTTCATATTATTGAAATTCAAAACTAAACTAGTCATTTAACTATTGGGTAATTTACTTAGAGTGTACCACATGCATGATTTGTAAGTTACATCATCAGCTCTGCACGTAACACATCGGGTATATTATGTAAGTAATCATCGCCGTCAAGTTTCAAAGATATTTTGAGTGAAATTTTAATTTCAATTTTCATCGACTCTTGCGTGATTTTTTTAACTTAACGTGAGAGAAAAAATCGTGGTGCAACAGTATTCTGTCTATGATAAAAGCAGCACCTATTCCTGTTGCTATTTGGCTTTCAGCAGTCACCACACAACATCACGGTGTAAACCACGTTGAAACAGTCAAAACGTGCTTCTGATATGAATATCCAGCAGAAGCCAACGTACTGCGGACCAGCGAGACACTATTTACGGTGCCCGTCATATACATAGTCAGAGACTTACGAAACCGGCGTAGAAGATTCGAGCCCAAGCCCTTCTGTGACGCATTGTTTTGAGTTTGAATACTGATGAACTGTGACGTAAGTATTATTCAGTTTCAACTAAACCCCAATAAAGCCGTATGTTTCCTCATACACATTCGTGTAAGAAGCAGTAGTCTGTATTAACGTGAATGTAAAACTTAAATAAAGGGAATCATTATTTTGGAATATTTCTTTGGTAAAAGACAGACAACCTAACTCAGGACGAACAAATAAGCAAATTACGAGCACAAAACACGAACATTCCTATTTAAAACAATGTTCTGGTTAGCCAACACATTGCTGCTTCCTCCGGGACCATCATTCGCCACAGCTTTACTCCTTACATCATGTGTTCGAAAGGAATATATCTTAATTATTCATACATTTCTTCTCCGTCCATAATTTACTTAGCTTATTTGAACCAACTTGACGTCGTAACTACGTTGATTGCATTACAACATGGTGTGCGTGCTTTTTTTGTTATTTGTTTTTCGCTTAAAAAGGAACAAATGTGTTGTTACTGTTTTTCTTGACATCGAATTGCCTCTGAATCGTGCGGTGTTTTACACCTATCAGCGAAACAGATGCTGGTTAAGGTATTTCGGAGTTGATTGTTTCGTTTGATTTGAAACCTTTTTAACGGGCCATTAAACTAATTAAGGTCGTAAGGGGCGAAACTATATAGGAACTGAGTAGTCTGCTTGTGTGGCAGAAAATAAGAAATCGAACTCGACTTCTGCTATGGGGGCAGCAAATCAATGTTTTTCTTCCCAGCGTTCCTTCAGAGCAAATCCTGATTGTGCAGGTATCTCATAAGGTCACGCATTTTGAATATAACAAGAAAATAATTGCATTTTTGTTTTATCGAATTCGCAGGGGAGAGTAAAGAGCTTTAACAGTCAGATAGGTCACTGCTACATTTACAGCCGGCTGATCCTATTAGAATATTGTGGGTTGTACACTGTTGTAATGGGTCCTGTATTCAGACCGGGACGTATAATATCAGCCTCTAGACTGGCCCCCGTCTCCGGAATATTGAATTGTTTAGAAGAAAAAAATAACTCTAATAATGTTATCACTTCGATGTCTGATTGTAAGTTCTAAACAAGGGAGAGATAAGCTAGTAGTAAAATACAGCTGAGAAATTCTTCATAAAAACTTAGGGGATGGTAGCCAGTCTAGTAAGCCTCGAGTGTGTGGGGATAACTAACGTTATCATCATCTCATAAAGTTTACCAGTATAATGTCTGGGTAGTTATAGTAATCAAACTCTACTATAAAATCTAATATTTTGAGAAGATATGCAATACTCAGACTTATCGTCTGGTTTTGATCGGGCTTAGTCATATTGTTATAATTTGCATTGTTATATAGAAAAAAAAGATAAGGAAAGGAGATAAAACATTCGTGGAAGAAACAATACGGAAGTAGCACCGACTACTGACTTGTACTTCATGAACTTTCGTATGTTATGGGTTTTTACGTCAATGTATAATGAGTACGACATCAGTAAGAATCGGGTATTACATCAACATATATTGGGTACACGTCAGTAGGTAAACCACATCAGTAAGAATCGGGTATTACGTCAATATATATTGGGTATCACGTCAGTAGGTAAACCACATCAGTAAGAATCGGGTATTACGTCAACATATATTGGGTACACGTCAGTAAGAATGGGGTAAACCACATCAGTAAGAATCGAGTATTGCCTCAAAATATATCATTTTAGCTAAATTTGATAGTTGAAGTATATGTTTCCTTTGTCTCGATTGCCAAATCAATACGCAGGGGCCTTGGATAAAATGGCTGTATTATTACTTATCAATATCGTTAGAGAACGCTTCGTGTTATATAGAAATATCTTCTTCGTCAGTAATATATGAAATCATTTTTTCAGGGCCTTGCCCTGTGAGCAAAGAATCTCACGTGAACTATAAATATGTATTTGTGCATAAGTGCACGCGCAAAACTAAACAGACCTTGAGAAAAATAATAAAACGTCTCATAATTGTTAATGAGTAATGTAGATTCATGGCAGCAGCCTGGCGACCTTGTCTACATGTTTTAGTAGTACTTAGTAATGGTTTCCGCACCAGGGGTCAAGGACCACTTAGCCCACAAACTATCGTCGTTCCTAATGCAATTGTATCATAATCAAATGAAATAGACATTAGACATAGAGATATGTCAGAGGTTTGAACTTAATCATTTAATATTAGTCAGCTATAGAAATATCATAGGCAGGTTGAAGAAGACTGTGGGAACGTTATAATTTTATGCTTGTCATCATGATATTCGGTAATATTACATATTGTCTAGTTTTCCTTGATTCTAATTGGCTAATCCTTGGTCTCAGGTTCGCCGATATCAAGCGGATCGACCCCATGTTTCTATGTTTGTCTTGGACGTGACCAAATCAACCTCGTATTTCTAAATTTGCATCCAGATATTTCGTTCGAAATATGAAATATTGCATTGGTATTCTCTTGCTCTTTTAGAGGGTTTTAATATAAATATGAATATGAACACTGTCTTTACACAGCTGCGTTGATGAGCATATTTAATCATTATGAAATAACATAATTAGCCATAGGCGTTACATTGACAGATTGTGAATATCCTATTCA
The DNA here is from genome assembly GCF_002113885.1 of Mizuhopecten yessoensis. Lineage (NCBI taxonomy): Eukaryota > Metazoa > Mollusca > Bivalvia > Pectinida > Pectinidae > Mizuhopecten > Mizuhopecten yessoensis. Next base: position 1,967,292 of record NW_018406397.1, read on the forward strand.
TATGTGTTTTGTGTAAAGATCTCAATCTGAGAAAGTCAGAAATAAGTTATATATCACAGTATAGAATAATACCCCGAAAACACAGACGAGAGGTTCTGGTGATATATTGTACGATGGAGACCTCTGGGAAAAACCAAGGAATAGAAAGTATAGACACTAAAGAATAGCAGAGATGCTATAAAAGAAAACTGCAGATTTGTAAGGAATTCCACATAAATCGTCTTGTACCATCAAGCAATGGAATACAGCATGCGAATTTTCCTCCGACATACCTGGACATTTAATGCCGCCACGGAAAGCCGGTTACCCCTCGGAGACCAAGTCCCAAAAAACCCTCTAGTCCTAAATAAAACCCTAAAAATTCAAGGCTCCTGAAGAAAACTTTGTGAGCCGATTTCACTAGGGAAACCAAGCTCCAAATAAATCTGGAGTTCTAATGCCCCCACCAACACTTAGTCTCAGACAAACCTGGAGTTATAATGCCCCAACGGAAACTTAGTCTCAGACAAACCTGGAGTTCTAATGTCCCCACCAACACCTAGTCTCAGACAAACCTGGAGTTATAATGCCCCCACGGAAACTTAGTCTCAGACAAACCTGGAGTTCTAATGCCACCACCAACACCTAGTCTCAGACAAACCTGGAGTTATAATGCCCCCACGGAAACTTAGTCTCAGACAAACCTGGAGTTCTAATGCCACCACCAACACCTAGTCTCAGACAAACCTGGAGTTAAAATGCCCCCACCAACACCTAGTCTCAGACAAATCTGGAGTTCTAATGCCCTCACGGAAACTTAGTCTCGACAACCATGGTGTTCTAATGCCCCAACGGAAACTTAGTCTCAGACAAACCTGGAGTTATAATGCCCCCACCAACACCTAGTCTCAGACAAATCTGGAGTTCTAATGCCCCCACGGAAACTTAGTCTCAGACAACCATGGAATTCTAATGCCCCCCACCAACACCTAGTCTCAGACAAACATGGAGTTCTAATGCCCCCACCAACACCTAGTCTCTGACAAATCTGGAGTTCTAATGCCCTACGAATACCTAGTCTCAGACAAACCTGGAGTTCTAATGCCCTCACCAACACCTGGTCTCTGAGAAACCTGGTGTTCCAATGCCCCCACCAACACCTAGTCTCCGACAAATCTGGAGTTCTAATGCCCGCACCAACACCTAGTCTCTGACAAGCCTGGTGTTCCAATGCCCCCACGAAACCCTAGTCTCTGACAAACATGGAATTATAATGCCCCCACGAAACCCTAGTCTCAGACAAACCTGGCGTTCCAATGCCCCCACCAACACCAAGTCTCAGACAAACCTGGTGTTCCAATGCCCCCACCAACACCAAGTCTCAGACAAACCTGGTGTTCCAATGCCCCCACGAAACCCTAGTCTCTGACAAACATGGTGATCTAATGCCCCCACGAATACCAAGTCTATGACAATCCTAGTCTCTGACAAACCTAGTGTTCCAATAACCCACCAACACCAAGTCTCAGACAAACCTAGTCTCTGACAAACCTGGCGTTCTAATGCCCCCACGAACAACTAGTCTCTGACAAGCCTGGTGTTCCAATGCCCCCACCAACACCTAGCCTCAGACAAACCTGGTGTTCCAATGCCCCCACGAAACCCTAGTCTCAGACAAACATGGGGATCTAATGCCCCCACGAATACCAAGTCTATGACAATCCTAGTCTCTGACGAACCTGGAGTTCCAATAACCCTCCAACACCTAGTCTCAGACAAGCCTGGAGTTAAAATGCCCCCACCAACACCTAGCCTCAGACAAACCTGGTGTTCCAATAACCCACCAACACCTATTCTCAGACAAACATGGTGATCTAATGCCCCCACGAATACCTAGGCTATGACAATCCTAGTCTCTGACGAACCTGGAGTTCCAATAACCCACCAACACCAAGTCTCAGACAAACCTCGTGTTCTAATGCCCCACGAATCCCTAGTCTCAGACAAACCTGGCGTTCCAATGCCCCCACCAACACCAAGTCTCAGACAAACCTGGTGTTCCAATAACCCACCAACACCAAGTCTCAGACAAACCTGGTGTTCCAATAACCCACCAACACCTATTCTCAGACAAACATGGTGATCCTAGTCTATGACAATCCTAGTCTCTGACAAACCTAGTGTTCCAATAACCCACCAACACCAAGTCTCAGACAAACCTGGTGTTCCAATGCCCCCACGAAACCCTAGTCTCTGACAAACATGGTGATCTAATGACCCCACGAATACCTAGTCTCAGACACACCTGGAGTTCTAATGCCCCCCCCCACAACTAGTCTCTGACAAACCTGGAGTTCTAATGACTCCACGAAAACCTAGTCTGAGACAACCATGGTGCTCCAATAACCCCATCAACACCTAGTCTCTGACAAATCTGGTGTACTAATGCCCCACGAATACCTAGTCTCAGACACACCTGGAGTTCTAATGCCCCCACGGAAACTTAGTCTCAGACAAATCTGGAGTTCTAATGCCCCACGAATACCTAGTCTCAGACAAACCTGGTGTTCCAATGCCCCCACCAACACCAAGTCTCAGACAAACCTAGTCTCTGACAAACCTGGAGCTCCAATAACCCACCAACACCTATTCTCAGACAAACATGGTGATCCTAGTCTATGACAATCCTAGTATCTGACAAACCTCGAGTTCCAATAACCCACCAACGCCTAGTCTCAGACAAACATGGTGATCTAATGACCCCACGAATACCTAGTCTATGACAACCCTAGTCTCTGACAAACCTGGAGCTCCAATAACCCACCAACACCTATTCTCAGACAAACATGGTGATCCTAGTCTATGACAATCCTAGTCTCTGACAAACCTAGTGTTCCAATAACCCACCAACACCAAGTCTCAGACAAACCTAGTCTCTGACAAACCTGGTGTTCCAATGCCCCCACCAACACCTACGCTCAGACAAACCTAGTGTTCCAATAACCCACCAACACCAAGTCTCAGACAAACCTCGTGTTCTAATGCCCCACGAATCCCTAGTCTCAGACAAACCTGGTGTTCCAATAACCCACCAACACCTAGACTCAGACAAACATGGTGTTCTAATGCCCCCACGAATACCAAGTCTATGACAATCCTAGTCTCTGACGAACCTGGAGTTCCAATAACCCCCCAACACCTAGTCTCAGACAAACATGGAGTTCTAATGCCCCCACGAATACCAAGTCTATGACAATCCTAGTCTCTGACGAACCTGGAGTTCCAATAACCCTCCAACACCTAGTCTCAGACAAGCCTGGAGTTAAAATGCCCCCACCAACACCTAGTCTTAGACAAATATGGAAATATCATGTACCCCCGAAAACCTTGCTCAGACAAACCTGGAGTTCCAAGAACCGACCAACACCTAGTCTCTGACAAAACTGGTGTTCTAATGCCCCCACGAATACCTAGTCTATGACAATCCTAGTCTCTGACAAACCTGGAGTTCCAATAACCCACCAACACCTAGTCTCAGACAAACATGGTGATCTAATGCCCCCACGAATACCTAGTCTATGACAATCCTAGTCTCTGACAAACCTCGAGTTCCAATAACCCACCAACACCTAGTCTCAGACAAACCTAGTCTCTGACAAACCTGGATTTCCAATATCCAACCAATATATTGTCCCTGACAATACCTAGTATCTGACAAACCTGGAGTTCTAATGCCTCCACGAAAACCTAGTCTGAGACAACCATGGTGCTCCAATAACCCCATCAACACCTAGTCTCTGACAAACATGGAGTTCCAATGCCCCCACGGAACCCAGTATTACACTGAATGTTCTATCGACAATCTCTATAAATGTGTTTGTTTATCGACGCGACGTGTAATTACCTGATTCACTTAAACATAAATAAAATGTTTTCAGATAAAACCTGATGAGTGACCTTTCTAATTGTAAGTCAAAGTTAATTTCTATTACACCCGCTGTTAATAGTGAACATCTAAATAATTCAGGGCGTTAGATTTAAGATTTCTAACACGTTCAATAATAAGCATGCCGTGTTTTACTACAAAACTAATTAAGATTTCAGAAACCTTATCAACGATCAAACTAGATTTTGCTGTATGTAAGGTAGGCAATATCGCTAATAGCCGGCCAAACCACAAAATGTAGGATCTGGCGTTCACACAACGCGAGGTCCTCGCGTGCGCTCGCCTATAAAAAAAACTGTTATGCTCATATTTACACCCAACGAACGTCCCTTGTCGTGTTTACATTATGATGGATGAATTTCATATCTTTTCTAGAACATGATTCACTTACAAAGTCATGTGCTATGATCCATACATATGGAGGAGCACGGGTTCACAAAACAGTGAGGAAACGGGATGGAAAACCAGTTCAGGCTGTATTGCATGTTCATTTACATAAAGCAAATGACGCGAGAACATAGAACCGTGTCCTTGGAAATATATTAATTACGGAGAAATATCTTTAATTGGTGAATAAAGCATTTTTGAATGTAAGTGCTCAGGTGATCTTACTATGGGAGAAAACCGGAGTACCCGGAGAAAACCCATTTGATCCGGCTTATGACCCCATACCCTTTACACGTTCGATCGGGGAATCAAACCCCGGCCGCCCTGGCGAAAGGCAAGTGCGCTATCCCCTGCACCATCCGACCATATTTTCCGTACTGTAAACGACGTAATTTTCTGAACGGATTATTGGTAATCCATTGAAGTACCTATCATATCGAAACGTCATAAAGGTGTGAGGCCATACACACTATTATAACCCTATCAACCTTTATCACAGATTTAAACCTTGAGCTGAAAATCTAGTGTAGGCTGATTCGATTATTACCAAAAGGGCAACGCATCAGATTGAACCATTCATCTCCGCTAAAAATCAATTTTACCAATGTTTTTATTCTTTCTTGAAACTTAATCAACGAGAATATAAAAATATCTATCTCTAACGTTGCCCGGGGCGTAGTTTGGTATTATCAACACGGTAACGAAACATGCAGATATTAAAGAAAGTTAATAAGAAAAATATACATCAAACGAAAATAGTAGCATTTTGATCGAAACAAGAGATGATGAATGTCAAGGGCTATTTGTTAAGCGTTATTATCGAGGAAATTAAGATATGTATAATTTTCCTTTCGGCCAGAAAACAAGACGTATTCTTTCTTCTGTGCACGCATTAAGATAAAACGTGACGTCAACATCACACCGCAGACGATATGTAATATTAAATCTCATATATATTTTAATGTATCTTTAATATTGAAATCCAGAGAGTTTGTAATTGACTGAACCCATAATCAGGTTTTTTTCAATTTTTAAACAAACAAAAAAACAGAACAGCTCATTGCGTATCACTTTACTAGAAGATGAATTTGAGTGTTTATATTCCTCTGAAACCCCCGGTATGGTTTGATAATATTAGGAAGTACTCAAAACCTGTGCGTAGCTCATCAGAATCGGCTTAGGCGGTACATGTTTTCACAGTTGGGGGTGTAAAAGGGATTACCGGCGAATGACGCCTTCTTTTCTCCTATAGATATACAAATCAGGAAGTTACGCCGAGTTTCGGTAAGGTCTGTAACATTCTTTGTTTTTCATGTCTGCGAAATGGATATTGATATGGTGATATCCGACATCCGTAGGTTAAGTAATATTAATTGACATACGGTGTATCAAGTATTGATTGTACGTGAACAACGACTGGGTCGGGAAAACGACGGCGTACAAGTTCGAAAGTATCTCAATGGCCAAAACTCTGGGTGTTGAAGTTTGGACAACACATTGTCGACTATGAGCAATCACAGATACTGCTCTGTAATGAAGCCGTACCGAAATGTCACGTCACGGACGGAAAATACGGCTCTCACATTTACCTTTGTAAACGCGAATGCAGATTCCCATTCTGTGTTCTCTTTAAACTCACTTGTTGTGGGAGTAAGTATAAGCGTAAGTGCGATTTCACGAGGCGCCGAGGATTGGTTGTCCTTAACTGAGACTAAAATTACCAAAAACAATTATGCAAATAATCAAGACGATTAAATCACGTAACCAAGGAAACCGTGAGAGGTCAAGGGTAGCCATGACGGAAGGTCATCATTATATTGATACTTTCAGTGACATTCCATTCAACTCATGCGTGTGACCTGCACTGCTTTAAAGAACTCCTGAATCAATATACTGAAAGAGAGGGTCTATATCAACTACTCTCTTCTGGTCAAAGATTCGCAAGGTTATGGCTTCTGCTGTCGGAAATTCCATTTTAGAACAAGAAGCAACAGAATATGAATATGTAGAACAGTTATATGGTTTCGAATTTACGCTAAGGGCGTGCTATTTCGGGTAACTGAATGAAGTACGTAGGCATAAAGGGCTCATATCGCATCACTGAAGTGCGATATTAAATCTTTGATTTAGAAAATGCTTATGTCTCTATTCATTTTATTGTAAGGAAATGAACATCGTGCCGCCGGCTTCTGCCTTTGTCATGTCCTGATTAAATACCATTGCTCATAACACCCGAAGAGGACATAATTGAACTTAAGCGCCACCTAGCGTCAGATGTATGAGTAAAATGAAGATAACGCTTTCCGAATTCTACCAGAACATACGAATCCAATTGACCCGCCATTTGAAATCAAACAACATGTCTCAGATCCATTTCTATCTAAAAATCAAATAAGCAATCGTTTAAGAAGCAATTGAATTGAATTGTAGCAATAAGAAACGGCCTACGCAGAATCTAACAGTTCTTATAAGGTATTGTATGTCTTTTACTGAGTTTAGACTATGGCGGAAGACTGATATTTGAGATTAGATCTGAATTTTAACATATTTATTTAAAAACTTCCTGAAAAAATTGAGTTGTCATATTGTATAACTTATTATATTTTAAAACAATTTGGTTTTGAGCGTCTTTATCGCTTTCACTTACATCGTCTTCTAAACAAAATATCGGCATTTTATGATTATCAACCAATCTCTAAAAGTGTTTACGCTGTCTCGGGTGTTATCCGAGTTATTCTAGGAAAGCTATAAAAGGCCCACGGGACCTGTAATCCTGATCTTCAGCTTTCTTTTCGTACTTAACCAAGTAAGAAATGGCACCAGTTTAACCACAAAAACCGCCATTATCCCTTACAACAACAGCTAATACGAGGTAATGCATAATGCTTACACAACAGACCGGTTCCTTAGGGATGTCTGGTTCGATTGAGAGTCTGATTTCATAACAGCGTATCATGACACAAAGGATATATACTGCAGCGAAGTGGCACGTGATAGGTGGGACGGAATAAGGTTCACATCACATTAAATTCAATAAAAGCACATGCCGTAGCATGGATTGGAAACAAGAAATAATAAAAACAAATGATTGTGCACATTTTGAAAATTACAATGAAATGATCAATTGATGCTAAAATATCTAAAGGTGTCGGTCAGGAACTAGAGTAATAATGTGTTCGAAAAGACGCTGTTTTATTTCAACTAACGAAAATTACATTGATAAATTATCATCAATTAGTGATTTTCCTGTATCTGATAAAGGATAAATTTCAAGCGTTTTTTTTTTATTATATTTACTTATTTTTATTTTTCGAAAGTGTCTTTAAAGAGATACGAACATTTTCCTCTTGCATTTTTCATGAAGATCATTTTGGAACCCTTAACCACGCCATTTTTATTAAATGACGTAAAACAAACGTAAACTTTTACCCAAATAAAAATTATACTTATACAACCTGTTATAACTTATCCAAATGTCGTTCCATCTATATAATATATAACGCTCCATCAAGAAACTATTTCGTTCTTCCTCTGTAAGCCATTACCCTACTTTCTCAAATAGTCGTACCGATAACACTTCCAGGACGAGTCTACCATCAGGAGTGTAGGGTTGAAACAATGGTTACAAGATACGATTTTAATTAAGACTAACAGGATGTATGGTTAGCGCTCGGCCTTAATGTTAAGAGTTTTCTAATAGGGTAAAGATCTGTTCAAGTATTCTAGAATCTCCACCGGATTAAATACAAAAACCATCGGCACATCCATCTCAGCCCCATTAAAGCAGTCACACGTACCCCCGTCTCTACAGAATGAAGGATGTATGCTACCATATTATCACCTATTCAGAATGAAGGATGTATGCTACCATATTATCACCTATTGAGAATTAAGGGTGTATGCTGCCATATTATCACCTATTCAGGATTAAGGGTGTATGTTACCTTATTATCATCTATTCAGAATTAAGGGTGCATCTTACCTTATTATCATCTATTCAGGATTAAGGGTGTATTTTACCTTATTATCATCTATTCAGAATTAAGGATGCATGCCACCTTATTATCATCTACCAAGAATTAATGATGATGCTACCTTTGTATAATCTGTTCAGAATTAAGGATGTATGATCTATTCTGATTTAAGGATGTATGCTACCTTATATCGCCTATTCAGAATCATGGATGAATGCTGCCTTTTTATCACCTATCCAGAATTAAGGGGGTATGCTGCCTTACCGTGACATGTATTACGTACTTATATCTATCCAGAATTAAGGGTGTATGCTAACTTACCGTGACATGTAGTACGTACTTACATCTATCCAGAATTAAGAGTGTATGCTACCTTTCCGTGACATGTATTACGTACTTACATCTATCCAGCATTAAGGGTGTATGCTACCTTACCGTGGCATGTAGTACGTACTTACATCTATCCAGAATTAAGTGTGTATGCTACCTTGCCGTGACATGTATTACTTACTTACATCTATCCAGAATTAAGGGTATATGCTGCCTTACCGTGACATGTATTACGTACTTACATCTATCCAGCATTAAGGGTGTATGCTACCTTACCGTGACATGTATTTCGTCCTTACATCTATCCAGAATTAAGGGTGTATGCTGCCTTTCCGTGACATGTATTACGTACTTACATCTATTCAGAATTAAGGGTGTATGTTACCTTATTATCATCTATTCAGAATTAATCGTGTATGTTCCCTTATCATCATCTATTCAGAATTAAGGGTGTATGTTACCTTATTATCATCTATTCAGAATTAATCGTGTATGTTCCCTTATCATCATCTATTCAGAATTAAGGGTGTATGTTACCTTATTATCATCTATTCAGAATTAATCGTGTATGTTCCCTTATCATCATCTATTCAGAATTAAGGGTGTATGTTACCTTATTATCATCTATTCAGAATTAAGGGTGTATGTTACCTTATTATCATCTATTCAGAATTAATGGTGTATGTTACCTTATCATCATCTATTCAGAATTAAGGGTGTATGTTACCTTATTATCATCTATTCAGAATTAAGGGTGTATGTTACCTTATTATCATCTATTCAGAATTAAGGATGCATGCCACCTTATCATCATCTATCAAGAATTAATGGTGATGCTACCTTTGTATAATCTGTTCAGAATTAAAGATGTATGATCTATTCTGATTTAAGGATGTATGCTATCGTATATCGCCTATTCAGAATCATGGATGAATGCTGCCTTTTTATCACCTATCCAGAATTAAGGGGGTATGCTGCCTTACCGTGACATGTATTACGTACTTACATCTATCCAGAATTAAGGGTATATGCTGCCTTACCGTGACATGTATTACGTACTTATAGCTATCCAGAATTAAGTGTGTATGCTACCTTGCCGTGACATGTATTACTTACTTACATCTATCCAGAATTAAGGGTATATGCTACCTTACCGTGACATGTATTACTTACTTACATCTATCCAGAATTAAGGGTGTATGCTACCTTACCGTGGCATGTAGTACGTACTTACATCTATCCAGAATTAAGAGTGTATGCTACCTTACCGTGACATGTATTACGTACTTACATCTATCCAGAATTAAGGGTGTATGCTACATACGTTACAATTCGTAATACTAGCATCTTCCATTCGGAACAAAGGATGGATGCTACCATACTATCATTTATTCAAAATTAAGGGTGTACACGACATTTTACTGTTGTATAGCAGGAGTTAAGGTTGTATGTTGCCTAGCTAGTGTTTATCAAGGATCAAGAAAGCACACTACCTTACTGTAACATGCGTCTTCTTTCAAAAGAGCTCCTGGGTAAAGACTTTGTAAAGTGTACTGGTTACTTGAAACTCGTAAGTAACTTACTTATTTATTTGAATAAATATGCGGACAGTGAATACCCTCAAGCTTTTATATATAACGAGTTAACGTGTATGCTAGATTTATTAAAGGGAGATTACTCTAAAAGTCAGCACGAGTATGAGGTACATTGTAGTATAAAAACAGGCAACATGCATCGACATAGTCACTGCTAACAACTTATGGCGAAAATTTATTAAATTCAGTCGACACATCTTAGTGAAAATCTCCAGAAAACGACACATATCATAAATCTCTCCTTAAAGCGCCACTTTATTAACTTAATCTCATGAAATAAATCTCATTAAAACGCCACTAAATATTTTAAAACTCAACAGATATCTCCATCAGCATGTCGTTTTTTCTGGTAATAATCATTAATATCATATAGGGAGTTTCTAATAAAATAAAGCAGTGCATCCTTCTATCAGGATTTCTGTGACATAAGCTGTAGACAAAATGCCCCACAAGTGCAGCTTACAGAATAGTTACTGTGTTATGGGTATAACTCCGTGCCAGAAAGGATTGGAAAGCCTTCTGCGTATTAAGTAAAAGAGGGATATTCATCTTCATTACCGCTTAGAATTTAAAGTCCTTCATTGTAATTATGTTCTAAGATGCATTTCAAAAATCTTTTTTTTGTCAAGAAGCCATTTCTATGTTCATCGATTTCAGTGTTATCGTTGTCAAAGGAATTAAGTTAAACACGAAAACTCAAAACAGAACATTTTAAAATCTTGTTTTTGAATATTGAATCAATCTTACTACAGCACTTGAGCTTTGTTGCATGTGAAACCAATTTGGAAGTCAAAACGGAGAGACTGTTCACGTTAAAGAAGGCACCGCTCATGAATATGGGGATATACGCCCCAGAGTATATGGTATCGCGCTTAATCCTGGAATAACACTTAAAAAGATACAGGAACGGCTTCACTCGATACAAAATTCAGACGTGCTGGATGCTGTCTTAAAAATTCAATATTAATATGAAATAGTATCTGCCTTTTTTTATTGTTTATAGCCAGAGACGAGCTTGCCGCGTTTGTGTGATAGGTCTCGGCATACTCGGGGTTTCGTCACGCCAAGCTATAGTTGTATTGGTTAGGTACACGCTAGCAAACAGAACTAAACCTAAGTACCACTCACTGCGGAGTCTCGCTAATAGATTTAAATTACCAACAATTAAAAGTTAACAGTAGAAGTTTTTGTATATGTAGGGGAACTGGACTGGGTCTGGGTCGATCGCCGGCGACTAGGTAGCTCAATGGGTTAGAGCATCCGTCCAGAGTTTGGAGGGTTCCGGGTTCGAATTCCGGTCTGGCCTTGTGGTTCTCTTTCTCCTGTTACACATTTGGCGCCCGTCGAAATTTTCGTGTGTCTTCGGGGTCGAAGACTTTGTTAAAGTAATGAGGATTGTAGAGAACTAGACTGGATCGATCGCCGGCAACTATACATGTAGGTAGCCCAATTGGTTAGAGTATCCGTCTAGAGTTCGGACGGTCCCGGGTTCGAATCCCAGTGTGGCCGTGTATCTCTCTTTTCCTGTTACATAGGCATAGATCGATTTAATTTGAAAGTATGAGAAGCGGTGGACTTGAGATATAGCGTTGAATGTTTTAGAGTTTGAATTTTCACTGTAGAATTAGTCTTCCTTTTGCTCAATACAAGTAGATCTAAACGCAGGTATAGAACATCATTGCATGTATAATAATATTATAATGTGTAAATATATCTGATCTGAAAAGTAATGGAGAATAATGAAGTTACTATTCAGTTTTCTTAATTAAGAATCTTGAATCGTTGGTGTTAAAAATAGTTTAAGGTAAACGGCACCATCAAGTTAAAGTTTACCATTGTTACTGTCAGTAAATAGTCGTTCAAGTACTTTTCAAAAGAAATATTTAATAAAAATTTAAAAATCCCATGTTGCCATGCATTTTTGAGAGAGGAAGCTGTTCGTAATTTTAATTATTGAAAATTAATAAGGAAAAACCAAAACAGGAAAACTGCAGGAGTCGAACCCTAAGACCTTTACATCGTAAACCCCACATGTTACCAACGTTGTCATAGGAGAAGTTATTTTAAGCCACAGGGACCTGGGCATTTGTTACAGCTATATTTGGACCTAAACTAAGGTGTTAAGAATAATTTTTCACTCGTATATAAAAAATTAGATCACCATTGGGTTGGATTCCAATCTTCACTGAAAGTTGTAATAAACCCCTAAAACTTGTAAAATTACTCTTACTGTAATTAAGGTCGAATTATAGCTGTAACAAATTGTCAAGTCCCTGTGCTCTTAGCCAGAAAAAACTCCTTTTGATTGTTTTATCTTCTGTATATAATCGAATGGAATTGTTCTTCGCGATTTTAACTGTTGCAGTGGTACGTTTTACCTTAATTAACATCATTTTTCTGAATTTGTGACATATATTTGTTCATGTATATATGTAATATCAGAGAAAACTGTTATTGTATGTACAATGTGTATGTGTATACACATGTGATGCCGATAACTCCAGCGTTACGAACGGAATGTTTCGTTAGATCGCTTGCACGATTGTCTTTTATCTCTGTTTCAAAACGATTTACAGGGATCTCAAACACGTAATTTCTATCAACTACTAATTTATTGGGAATGTTCTCACACTGCGTTTGACTTGTGCGAAAAGCATTTCCGTTTTGGTCTCTATGTTGTTTTGAACAGAAAGCGACCCCTGCCGATTTTGAGGAAATAATGGATCTGCATTATCCAACAGCAGTGAAGGCGACCAATGTGGGTGGGGCCCCTTACAGAGATGGTGTTTTTCTTCCATTCGCAATATAACCACTTTTTTGTATTCCCCCTTGCAGAAAAAGAACGCCGAACCCCTTGTAAATTCGAGACATTAAATGATACTTCTAAACAATGTATACAAGAGTTCTGATCTTCATTGTTCATATTTACATATTGCCGATTGCAGACATTTCACAATTTGTTCTGCCCATGGTTTGTAAGTAGGCCCCTTAGACTCTTTCATATGTATCAAAGGAACCTCGTACACTGAAATTCTGTTTTTCAAAGAAAAAAGAACCTAATGAAAAATATTCAATTTGACATAAAATATTCGAAAGTAAGCAAACTGATAATGTATATCTGAGTTCAGTCACTATCACTCCAGCTGTCACTTTTATATAGAGACGTTTCTCTTAACTTCTCTTGAAAACTATTTATATAGCTGTCTTATGTTTTCTTTTAAAAAAATGTTTGAATGTGATCTTAAACCACTCGTTTTAAATGTTTCTATATATGATTTAAAGTCCCTTTGAAGGATATCACGTTCTCAGTTTGACAAACTCTGTCGGCGATATATCTTGTGCACCGATAGCAATTTAATTGACTCCTTCACAAAAACGGTTTGCCTGGGCTGATTTGGTTTCTCGGGTGATAACAAAAAATTGGTATTTCAGTGGCGCTTATTCAACCTGTGTATTTTGCATATAAGAACGATTTAATGCTTTTTCATTTGAATTTTATACTTTGGCCTTATTTTACCGACACAAATACTGTATCGAGATATTCGAAAACATTGAAGCGTGCCTTAAAATAGTCAATCAAACACTCGATTAGGTTTGCACAGTAAGAATAGATGGAGTTGCGAAGTTGACTTCCGTCACAGAAATAGACACGTTTCCGGTTTGGTGTCCGTTTCAAATGAAACAGATACAGTATATTGGTAGAATTAACAGCGGAAGTCGAGCAAGCACAGATAAGTGAAAACCTTACACCACAAATGATACTGTTAATGTAGCAAACAGGAAGTACCGTTCATTGATTTATTCGGATATTTTCAGACACGACTTATGCATTTTAATCAACTGTTGACGAGTTCGATAACACTGTACATCTCAAACGTCGAGACAAAAACTGATGTTCAATGTATTCAATAAAAACAATCTCTAGTTTTCTCTCTACTACGTAAACAATAAGTCTCCTTATTAATTGTCTACGACTTAAATCTATCCCCTGCGCCCCTTAAAATATTTTGGCCTTCTCATAGACGAAGTTCGTATGTTTTTCAAGGAACAAAAAAATGTTTTTTCCCTTGTAATAATCAGCGTCTAGCTCAGATTTGATCAATAAAGACAGACCGAAATGTCTTGATGTTATTTATTATCATTCCCCACGCACAATTCTCCAGTATATTGTAGAGTTCCAATAACAAGCAGATTATATTTGAGAATACAACTCCAGATATCGGATATCAATGGTAACTCAGGCTCAAGGGTCTGATTGTCTGTTTTTATCATAATACTACATGTACTATAACATCAACAACAGATCATGCAGTGTTAGACGTGACATCATAATACACCGCGTGATGTTATTCCATACTGCGACCCCCCCNTCACAGAAAATAAATTTGTGTTACACATTAAAGCTATGCTGTTCTAGACATACCGGTACATCACGTGTTCAGTAACCAGTCGTACTACAAAGAAGCGCCTATATGGAGATATAATATTTCAATTCCGAAGGCCAAACGTACTGCACCATAACGCCATTTCATTCATATCAGACTCATAAGTCGTACTGAAGACAAAAATACTGTAAACTAAACAGTGCCAGGTAAATTCAAACTACAAAGTAACGGCAAATCATGGGGACTAATATTCCATTGGCACAGTCTACCTCCTTTGGACGCTAAATTAATCATTAGAAGTCAATGTGTACGACGTAATGGATTTCTGCTTGTTTGTCCGGGTTTAACGGTCCCTCACACAACAAGGTTTCTTAGGGCTTATTTAAACATTCAGTTAGTCAATACAGTTTTCCACAGAACCCCACCTTACTGCAATATTCACGAAACAGTACACATTACGTTTCTCTGTATACACTACGACAGCAAACGAGCAAAATTCCCTTGGTGTAAATTTTTATCTGAATTTAAACTTGCCAGGAACCCGTAAACAGGTTTATCACATTTGAATACTCACGAACAGTTTAGAAATAAACATCTTGAAGACGCTGTGAAGTTTAAATGAATTCGAACAGCTCAGAGCTCGAGGTACACTTAGTTAGACGGAAGTGGTTCTTCGCAGAGGAAGTTACTGTTCCTCTGCTATAAAGTTGCAGAATTACATTACAGATATCCGCAGAGGAAAGCCAATAACTTTCTATTAACAGTACGTTAGGAGGATTTAATCTGGTGTTTTTGTATAATTTCTGCCGAAAATGAATTATCGTGCAAGGTGCACGCCACTATAAATAACCAAATGTCAACGGGTCAAAGTTCAGCCACTTCCTCTTCCTGAAGAAATATTTCCGCTGTACCCAGCCTAGTTCTTATGTGTGGTGGACGGTTAACAGTATAAATCTGATTTTTGAAAATATATTTTGTTTAATTGATTTTCCAGCAAGCTGACGGGTGGCACTGTTACAAATGTCATTCAGCAAGGAAATAACATCAATCACTCTTTGTTAATATTTCTTCGTGATTTTAGTAGAAAAAATTGTTGCACATGTCGGTAATGATTTTCCGTTATTCATAACTAACGTCAATAGTAAACCAATTAAAGACGCAGTTTTCGTTTTATTTTGTTATTTTTAAACTGAATATAAAAGAATTGTTTTAAGATTTTCATTTTCAACATTTATGTTGGTATGAAACACAGTCCCACTGATACATATTAGCATGATGGGCACCACAATTGGTCCCTAATAACGCAGGCAGTATGGCGGAGAGACCTAATAACGCAGGCAGTATGGCGGAGAGTCCTAATAACGCAGGCAGTATGGCAGAAAGACTTAATAACGCAGGCAGTATGGCAGAGAGACCTAATAACGCAGACAGTATGTCGGAGAGACCTAATATTACGTCATAGCATTGTGACATTGCATTAAGACAATGGACATGCGGTTTGATCAAAATACAACTGTGTTATAATAGCACATTAAAATGTTTCATCTAAATTACTCTTTGATATCAAGGAAAAGTTAAGGCTTTACTGTAAGAATTAACTCGTTTTCAATCAAACACCGGTAAAGACTACCCTAGTCACTGATCTTTCAACTAGACAAACAGGAAAAAATGCGTATCAGGGGCTTACCCCACCCACAGCCCTTTCACACGTGACTTGTATTCAACACCAGTGACCACACACCGGTAACAGCAGCAGCACTGTGCACATGCACGCTCGAAAACGGGTCGAGTTACACGATATGCATTACAACATGTCGCTGTTCTATATAACTCCCGCATCTACAGACCTTATCAATTCGTTATCCGTCACTTATCTAAAGATGACGGGTCACATAAACTATTTATCTAAAAAGATGTGTTGGATTTCATATATAAAAAACGATTTTCTGTACATTTCAGAATGATGGGTCATTTATCAAACACGTTTACAACATTGATGCATGGCCGTTTTTGAACGCTATCGATTCAAGCGCACATATCACTATGCCTTTTTCTTATTTCGAACCCGTACGTGATGATAGATGTAAGTAATTTCAAATGAAATTAATATTTTTTTAACCAAAGGCCGATGGGACTTTGATGAAAGGAACTCCAAAATGATTTCTGGAGTATGACTGCTACTTCAAGGGAGGGAGAGTTTACCATTTCGATGATGGGATTACACAGTTAACGCCTTTTTTCAAAACTGGCCGTTTAGATACCGCTGGAGCCGATAAAAGCATTTAACTTAATTGAAAAGTGCCACACGAGACACCATGTTTGCTCTAAAGTACGAAACTTTAAACCATGAAAGTAAACACACTAGACACAGTGTATTACACACTGATCGTGAGTTCAAGAAATTATATTCACTTCAAAGTACGAAACTAAAAACCATTAAAGTAAATAAACAAACGAAAAGTTCGTTAGAATTCACCAACGTTATGTGCAGTTTGTCTTTAAGTACAAATTAAAAAAAGGACAAGAAAGATGTGTTTTACTTGCTGTAACGGGATATAAAGACAGAATTCCGATTATGTTTGGGTTTAAATGCATTCATTACGTGTATTTACAGAGTATAGTACGTATCTGGTTAATTTCAGGGTCCGCCCTATTTTAGTTCAAGTCAGGTCAACCAATAAAATGTATGTATGTACAAGTACAACATGTCTATGGTTAATTTAAACGACTTAAGTGAGAGACAGGTTTTTCTATTTCTGTTTTCTGTCTGATAAAGATATCTTCTGATACGTTTTGATGTCTGTTGTGTTAAAAAAACTAAGTGAGGACATCCATAGCATTGCATTCCTTATAGAAATGCCTTCATTTATGTCTAAGTCGTGATGAAATATTGGACGGAGTGGTGATGGCGTTGAATTGGAACGTATATAATATTGATAGGTACCTGTATGTAAAATCTCTTTTAAACAAAATTAGGAATGGTTGTCTGTCTGCTTCAATGTATTACTCGAGCTGAGTTATCCCGGAATAGTACAAGGACGTCTAATATAATCCGCACTTAAAACGATATAAGTGCGTGACGTCATTAAAAACGAAGTACGAGGAAATGACGTTATGACTAGATATTGTTAATGGTCTTAAATCTTTTCATATTCAGTTTGAACAAATTTTTTTTATTATCTTTGGGACGATTTAGCAATTAGATTCAATTATTTTTACGCATCGTGAAACTTCGTTTACAATTTCCTTATTCGAGAAACCAACAAAATTCATTAGGATAGATGGCATGACACCTTCACACCATTTTTTCCTATGATCTAGTCAAGTTTATCACGCGCAGTTCTTTTAATAGAGGCGAACCTACATCAGAATTATGTTACACAGACGCTTCACCTCTGCACATACACCCTTAAGATCAAAGGCGTTGCACAGAACGTCGGCGCGTGGCCGTGGTTCAATGGCTGCCAAGGAGAGGGAACCGTCGACTGATCCCGATGTCGAACCAAGTGGTCGCTCCTTCTATGACTTCCCATACCGAAGGTTTTAACGTTGTCTAAACAAACGCCATGAGGGGCGTCAAAGGGGCGTCAAAGGGGCAATACACAACACGAGACGTTTGTATATAAACACATCTCGTCTTTGATTGATTGTCTTATAATTACTGCACAGCGTGTAATAGCATAAACATTGTTAGAGGGAGATCGTGTAAATATTCCAGTACATCATAAACCATTGCAAGACCTTACTAACAACGGACAACGTGTGGAGCACAACCAAGAAATTCGCCGCCCATCCGTTTTATATATTTATATACATATTATCCTCCGTAATATAATTGTCAGTTATGTATGTTATATAAATATTTGTGGCGTATAAATAAATATATCTGGAAGTTGGTTAGCACGTCATGACAACGTATAAAGGATGCATAAAGCAGACAGCGTGAAATCCTTTGAGGGTAATGATATAAACCTATATCTCCTGGGACAGTAGCCAAACAATACGCCCTCGACTTCAAACAAACTTACACACTTAATAATAGAGGAAGACATACTAATGATGTAGATTTCGATTTTGTTATCACACGAGCAAAGGTGAAATGCTTTTAAAATCACACGAACGGTTAGCATAAAGTTTTTTGAGAGAGAAAAGGAAACAGTTATTTTGTTTTTGTCTATACGAGTTGACTACGAATTGTATGCTAAAAACGCAACCAATTTTGGGATAAAACCAGTGTGATGATGCGTTGTAATGAGAACCTTACCTGCTTGCGTTCCATAGGTCAGCGCCGTTACAATAACAATCCATTCCAATATCGAAACCATGACGATTCTCGGGATCAACTCAAAACAGCGTCAAATCAGAAAACAAATATCATTCCATCCGTTAAAAACGTTCCAATAGATAATCTGTTTCAAAAATAGCCCATCGTTTAACGAGAAAAACGCCCCCTTTCGGAGTCACGAAACAGTGGCTACAGTGATTAACTTCCTGACTCCTGTCACATGGAAACCGCCCCCTAGTGGCTAGAATTATGAGGCTGAGATGACCTTCCGGTTCACGAGCATGGTGGGGTGACGTTTACCCTTGGCGAAGACTCGAGTGGTGCTTGGGACCGGGTCACTCCACAAGTTGCTGTCGTCAGCAAGAGAGTCCGATGTCTAAAACCTCTTGAAAACAGAAGTCTCGTGTCTCTTTATTTAGCATTAAAAATTCGGAATGTTTTGTGCTGAATGTCTTTTGCAGTCCTCTCTGATGTATAACTTGACAGCAAAGCTAACTTTTATGTTTGCCGAATATTTTTCAAACTCTTATAAATAAGTCCTTTTCAAACAAAATGATTCACTTATTCAAAACATTCTTCATTTGTTAATATAGAAACGGTTTCGCTCAAACTTGGACCTTATTGTCCACTCTATTTAATGGACAGTACACTATCACATCTCATAGTTACAGAGAAATATAAAACAAGTCCAAAGTTCACCAAAACAAGGTAAGTTAATTCCCAAACTTTACATCCAGACACTTCCGGCTATCTACACCCCGTGCGTGAAACTTCACACCTCTTCCATGAAGAGTTTGGACTCATTTCCGCATCATCCTCTGTCGATAATCCACTCCAGAGTTTGTGTAAGGATATCAGCATATGTACCCGCCGCTGAGATCGCAGCACGTGCAGCGTCCTGGAGTTTTCGGCATCTGTCCGAGTGTTTAAAAACAACCACAGCAGTAAAGGTTTCCTAATCACATCGACTTGTGTTGCTTTAGGTCTCGTGTAAGTGTGGTCGAGTTTGCTTGGGTAACTTGTCCACTTCCGTTTGAATGAGCGCTTTATATGTAGTACTGGGAGCGGTGCGTAGCGTATTGGCAGCATTCATCCCGTCAAATAGATATGGAGACGTGTGTTAGCGCTATTACAGAGATCGACCGACGGGTTTCGCCTGCCTTCTACATGTATTTTTTATTTATTTTTGTAACGACCACCGTGTGTAATTCATACGTTAATGACTGCCATGACTATATACAACATTAAGACTGGACACGAAAGTCTGTCTACGTCGGGTAAACTTATTGTATTAATGACGCTGATAAAATAGATATGTACATGACTATTTCAGCTCCTCAGCATTATAGTAGATATGTATCGGCGACTTGTAATGAATTTTATGACTTTCTTATAATGTGAACTTTGATCATGAAGGTAAAATAAATAGCCAAGGGATAACGGTCTTTTATTCCGGATTACTTCCCAAACTGATATTCATATTACATTTGCGTAGACTAAAATACTTTTTAAGGAGAAAATATAATCTTTACAAGAGTAATGATGTGATATCATGTGGTTCAACCCTAGGACCTCTTGGTAAATTGACCGACGCATTACCGACCGTTCTTCTCCGATGCTAGTTTGTTAAGGTGGGATACTAGTATCAAATGAAAAAAGTACGAACCATTTGGCTAAGAAGTTTTCTAATCTTCAAACACAAATTAAAAATGTACCACGCATAGCTTTTCTGTAAAAGACAGTTAATGACCATAGTATATTATACACAGAAGTGTACGACTGTGGGCAGAGACATTATTTATCTGCTGTATTTATCATAAAAGTTGTAAATCAGATTCTCAGACCACTGCAATCATATTAGAATTATATCATCATCTAAACTTTTGAACGAAGTCGTCAGATAATATAAGGAAAGACACATTAAATACTGTATCGTCTATTAAACTAAGCCGACAAGTCTACTACATTACTTAAACGGAGTCGGCTGATTTATCTAGTTATTAAGGTAACCATTAAACACGTTATGATACATTTCAATGAGTAGCCTAGTATTCTGAGATAAACCAGCATAAATAATTCGTATGATATACATAAAAAAAGAGTCGCCTAAACATGAACCATTACACTGAAATGCCTACATTGCATATTTGATACATTTCACTGAGTCGCCTACGTTGTATATTTGATACATTTCACTGAGTCGCCTACGTTGTATATTTGATACATTTCACCGAGTCGCCTACATTGTATATTTGATACATTTCACTGAGTCGCCTACATTGTATAGTTGATACATTTCACTGAGTCGCCTACGTTGTATATTTGATACATTTCACTGAGTCGCCTACGTTGTATATTTGATACATTTCACCGAGTCGCCTACATTGTATAGTTGATACATTTCACTGAGTCGCCTACATTGTATAGTTAATACATTTCACCGAGTCGCCTGCGTTGTATATTTGATACATTTCACCGAGTCGCCTACATTGTATATTTGATACATTTCACCGAGTCGCCTACATTGTATAGTTGATACATTTCACCGAGTCGCCTACATTGTATAGTTGATACATTTCACCGAGTCGCCTACGTTGTATATTTGATACATTTCACTGAGTCGCCTACATTGTATATTTGATACATTTCACTGAGTCGCCTACATTGTATATTTGATACATTTCACTGAGTCGCCTACGTTGTATATTTGATACATTTCACTGAGTCGCCTACATTGTATAGTTGATACATTTCACCGAGTCGCCTACATTGTATAGTTGATACATTTCACCGAGTCGCCTACGTTGTATAGTTGATACATTTCACTGAGTCGCCTACGTTGTATAGTTGATACATTTCACCGAGTCGCCTACGTTGAATAGTTGATATATTTCACTTAGTCGCCTACATTGTATAGTTGATACATTTCCCCTGAGTCGCCTACATTGTATAGTTGATTCATTTCACCGAGTCGCCTACGTTTTATAGTTGATACATTTCACCGAGTGGCCTACGTTGTATATTTGATACATTACACTGAGTCGCCTACGTTGTATAGTTGATACATTTCACTTAGCCACCTACATGTATGGTACATTGCACTTAGCCACCTTCATGTGTGGTACATTGCATTTAGCCACCTATATTCGATCATTACACTGATCCTCCTTATATTCTAGGATAAGATACCTTTAATTACCCGTGTTTCCCCCACAGCTCCGTTTGGCCTTGGTTGCAATCCCAATCCTGGGTCCACACATCGCAATGTCAATGGAACTAGCCGTGTCAGGGTTTTTTTCTATTTTCTTACACGTATCATGGTGTGTTCAATTATCTGGGGGAAAAAAATGATCATATCGATTTCTAAGTCGTTGAAACAGTTCAAGCTTTATGAGCTACGGGCTAGATTTCTAACATTGACTATACTTGCAGTACAGCTTTTCCTGATAGTTGAAATGAAGAATATGTACGTCCAAATTTGTTTCAAGACGGTTAAAAGTTGTCTCTCGACAGTTGTCTTCGGAAACGTTATGGTATCTAACCAGTATACTCACTGACGTTCTAAGTGTCGCACGTTTAACATTCCGCATTAGTTTATGAATGTCACGTAGTTTTCTTAAAATAATGATGTCATAAAAAAAGAAACCGGGCTGTTTGATTCGGGTTTTTTCGGTATTCATGTAGAGTAGTGAGTAAACGCCCGACTACTTGACAGTTTTTCACAAAAGCTCCTGCTAGCTTGCTTCATAATAGGATGGAAAAGAATCGCAGGAAATAAGAAGTAAGGAGAAAAGCATATTTAAGAACATGATTAAAACGATATAATATTTCGTAGAATTTCTCAAACCATTCCTCATTTTACAGATCCTACCGAATCGTTCAAAGAAATCTTTGAGAAACAAAAGTCTCTTAACAACAGCTAACAAACTCGTCAAAAAGTATTTTTCTTTGTACACAAAATTCGTTGACGTCATACGCTCGTACACAATCTTTGTTGTCGTCATACACATATTTTCACTAGCCATTGACAGTGGATTTCCTTCAAATGTTATTGTTTCTCAGATACACTTATGATGTCCTGGGACGACTTTGCGAGAGTAAATACAATTTCTGAAAATTCTGAAGATTATTGGTTCAGTGATCACTATAAATCCAAGGGACATGAGAGCTTACAGTTATTGTCTTAAGGTTGAGATAGCAAAATTTGAACGAAATTCTATAAATAGATTTGTAATATGTAAGTTAACGTTAATCCTTAATACAACAATATCGTACCTAACGTATGGGGATCAATAACAGAACATCGAGGATATTATGGAAAAAATCACTGTAAATGTCGACAGAATCGGCCAACGTCACTGAAGACTCGTGTTGGCATGCATGGACACCAGACAGCAACACGTGGGAGAAACAAATGGTGATAAACCTCCTGAAGTAGAACCCAATGGCGCGTGGAGACCACGATAACGAGGCTGTCACTCAATATTTTTAGGAGATGTTGCACGTATGGGTATTTGTAATGGTCGTTTTGCGTTACAAACAGCACAATCAAAACTTCTAAACTTCTATCTTCATTTAACATCACACGTGTTCATATTTTACTGTATCAAATATTCGACATGAGCAAAGTTCATTCGTGAATACTTTAGTTATCTCGTAATGACGCTATCAGACAGGCACGGTAGCCTTGTCTGCGTGTGTGTTCCAGAAATGGCTTCCCAACATAAATAGCACTGTTTTTCTTTCACACACGAGATAGATTTCCGTATATTTACCAGAGAAAAAAAATGATAAATTTGTCTTCCCCTGGGAATCCGTGTCAGTTTTTTGGAGTACAGAAAACAGAGTATATCCCGTCGTACAAAGGAACAAGATTTGATGGTGTTTATCTGTTCCTATGTATGGTCTACTCCTATGACACAATAACCGCTCTGGCCCATTTTATCGGTTCCCACGAGAGAAACACTAACTACACGTGCTTTGAAGAAACAGCATAATGTCACGTTAACAACGAACATCCCGTCAAATCGGCTTGGAAAACATGTCCTAGTGATCTTCAGTAAAACAGAAACATGTTTATGCGTTCATCTTTGATCAATCCTGTACAATCGGGTTTTGAAGTACATGTATATTGCATTTGAGCGGGTTTGTTGTGTAGATAATTATATTTAAAAAAAAAGAGAGAGAGAAAGAAAATACATACAGTTTTGTAAGTTGTATTGGAATCCTAGCCTAGGAATGTTGAAATAAAACATGACTGAGGAATTCATTGCAACTAGCTAACCGACTTTGATATTACATATCGTTGTTTCAGAATCGTGTGATTACCACTATACAACAGTAAACAGAAAATTCAGAAGTGTAGTGCCAGTTGCTAATTATTTTCTATTTTCCCTTTATTTCAGGAAACTATCAAGATATGTCTTTTGTGTTTAACTTATCAAATTATAGTCATGCATGTTTTATAGCAACAAAACACTTTCTAAAAACTTATATTTGGAACTTTCATTACATCCCAATCGGTTATCAATTTTTGAGTTTGAATAATTTAAGTTCCATCAAGATTTTTTCCAGGCGCTCAAAATCATCGTTAACCATGCGTTTGTTTCGCTAGAATGCTGACGTTGACATGGAGATTTGTCATTTCTCGAAGCGTCGTGTCGATACGATGCTATCACCATCTATCACGGAATACCTTGGTCCTAGAAGGATGACCCATCATTCCTTTCATGTCGTACTCGATCACAATTTTAGTTTAAAAGCTAAATTTCGTCTGACTGTTTATGAAATATCCATAATAACGCTACACGTGCAAATCAAATGTAAATTCCATAATACACTTAGTACTTATCCTGCCAAACGCGTTGAAATAATCCGGGTAACGCATGTGATGAAAGTGTTATTACACCGCCTCAATAAGGAGGCATTTTCGTTTCGTTTTTTTCTTTGAAAATTTTAGTGCTATTTTTATCGGATAATCCGGAGTGAAGATCATGGTGTGCATTAAGGCATTTCCATTACTACCAGGAAAAATGGCAGGAGAATAAAAATGAATATCTTATGTCTGTCAACGGCACGGTATCATCTGAGACAATCTAAGGCTAAACAAGGTTTACTTTCAAAATATATGTGATTTTGTTTATAACTAGCAAGCCAAATTTTGTGGGAAACAAGACAAAACCTGTACTTTATGGAAACTAGGATTCAGTAGTGAAGTTGCTACTTATGAGCATTTCATATTTGTGTTTCGTGTTTTAATTATCTAAATATTTATCATAAATGTCTTTATAACACCAAATAATCTCGAAAAAGAAATCTCGAAAAAAGTAATGTTTTCTTTATATTTTTATCTGACAGTTTTCAGTATACATGAGCGACGTGTTAGTCAATTGTATTCAATTTTGTCAATTTGTTTGCCTTGTTCACCTTGTTCAATTATCTGATATACACAAGCTAAAAGGAGTCTATAGATTCACCGTGCCTTAGAGAATATGTTGATATCTTGCAGGGTAAAAAGTCAGTCTTAAAAGCATGTTCATCTCTGCCCGCTCCCCTGATAATAAATTGCTATCGCCCCATACACGTTAAAAATGTTTCAAAAGACAGCCCAAGGTTCGTCACTACGAAAATCAGCGTACAGGAAATCAATGTTGAAAATGTCAGATTATTTTGTTCCAATTTTCTGTACGATTGCATAACAGTTCTGAATCCCGAAAATAGCAGACGACATCAGAAAAGATGTCGGTGACCTTTCGAATTCCATTCCAGTCCATTATGCTTGTATTTTTTTTAATTTCCCTTTAAAGTTCACGTGTCACTCGATGACGCAATCTTAAATGGCATCTTTGTGTCGCGACATGAAACATTTTTTCATTTTTTCATCTTCATTTTTACTGTTGAGTACTTCTCCGTCATGAAAATTAATTTATTTGCTGTATTTTAAACTATCGAGTTGTTTGCAGGAATAAACTCCATTGTTTTCCCTCTCAACAATACCTCAGACTTTGTACTTTCGATTGACTGAGACACAAAGGTAGTTTCTTTAAATATGACCTTTAAAGAGTAAATGTTGTTAAAATTCTAAATTGTTATTGTAGACATCCATACATTTTGCCACTGAAAGAAGTATTATGTTTCAATATTTGAATGAAGACCACAGTAGGGTAGATATATTCTGGTTCCAAACATCCCGTGTTGGAACAGACGGTCTGTTTAACTTTATTTAGTATCCAATATAATGTGTGAACTATTTTCACCAATAATTTTATTGCACTCGCCAAGTCTACAAAAACTTACGCAAATCGATTAAACTCATCTTTGAAAAACAGTCCGAGTTTATCCATGAAATATATGCATACTAAGAGGAAAGGACGTGGTAAAAGAATTTTCAGATTCAATTTCTTTATTTTTTAAATCCTGACTATCTTGGACAACTCGGCGATTTAGGTAAACTTTTGTAAGAAATGTTATTATCGGATTGATATTTCTTTTACAATTTCAAAACTCGAGAAACCAAAATAAGTAGAACAACCTTTAACCCCTACTTGATACATCACAGGGTAAGGGAATATCTAACGGCTTCTTGTTGAATGGGAGTGTTTTACAAGGGCGGCAGGACACTTCAATTTTCTATCTCTTTCGGGAAACGTAAATAATACTTACGAGAAAGCCCGTACACTATTCTGCTCATGTTATTTAAGAATCGTAGAGAAAACTAACACTTACATTTAAGGAACTATTCCCGATATTTTTACTGGTGAAAATATAATAAACATAGAGCTAGCATCAAGGCTTTGTCTATTGTGAGTGGAATGACGATAGCACAGAACAAAAAGCCACTTACAAGGATGTCATTCTTCAGGTAGTTTATTCACACGGTTTTCGTAGTTTGATTTTGCATGTTTTAAATATTTTGTGTTAAAAAGTAAAACCCCATTGAAGATCGCACAAGATTAATGAATTTGCTCCATTTAGAACAAGAACAGATCTTTATCATTGTGCTTATTTTTCAACTAATCGATTCCAAGTTTAAAGAATCGAAATTTCAGCGTGTTTAATAACCTGTTAAGTACCCCACCAAAAACAGAATATCTAACACAATAAAACTATGTTTTTCCATATCAATCTCCAGGCTATTTCCAATCTGGGTACTTTAACAACCCTGGTGTAGAAGTGTCTATAACGTTTATGATGTATAACCTACCAATGTGTTCGTGGTTCTAACATGCAACATTCATTCAACATTAAAAAATAAAAACGCCTCACGTAGAAAACGACAATAAAAAGTCAGTACGAAATCGATTTTCGTTTTCGTTTTGATTGATGTATCAGCTGTTGTTTTGTTATTATGCGTTAAATGATAACTTTCTCGTTACATTTCACATGTTTTATGATTTCTTCAGTAGCTACTGAACAATCTGAAGTTAAACATACTGTAACAGTAACAACATAAATGGCGTATACATTCACATTCACTCACGGATACCAAACGTGGTTCAGGAAACCGGACTTTTTCGGAGCTCTTGGTTTAGTTTCGTTTACCTTTATTTTTGTGAGGTTTCATGATGTTGTATCTTGCCATTTAAGTGTGTGTGTGTTTTTCCTTGATTTGTGATAATACATCTGTATTGAGTTTTCATGTCCTCATATTGACGGTATAGTGTGTTTCCTTCTATTTGGTATAACATCTTATTAGCATATAAAATCATTTCTGGTTGCTATGTAATACAAAAACATTACATGTAATTTTCGCTATATAATAATGTGTAAGTCGACCCAGTGTAGCCTCCCAATGAACGATGTTTTTGTTTTTTTAGAAAGTCCAGTTTTTAAATAAATGTGTAATTGGTCATACTTCGAATAAGATGATAAAGGACATATTATGTAACTCGTTCCTATTCATTCAGCATTTATTAGACTGTCTTTGTTATCCATGCTACACCACAATCAAAATATTGGGAAATTCCATTATTGTTCTTGTGACCTTTCCCTAATTTACTGTACAGGACAACGTCAAGTGACACGTGACCAGGTACCAGAGTTAGTTACCAATGCATAGTAACAGTTTTTGTCCTGAGGCAGGGATCCTTTTTGCTGGAAGATGAACTTGAGATTATCTTTGTCGCAAGCAGAGATCCACTCGAAGTAACATATTTATGAACTTCACAATTCTGTCCTTTATGAATATTCAAGACACATTAATGGGAAGTAACTCTGGTTTGATTGCGAGTAGCTAACATCAATTTTATCATCCTCTGTCCAGTTCAAACTACATAATTTTCATGAGCGGACAAGTTGCATATCTTGGGTTGGATCCGCATTGATTAAATACATGTGTTGATATCATTCATGGTCATTGCAAAACAAAAAAACAGGTGAAAAACATTTGTTTTTGAAGTATGTTCGAGTACCTCTAATACAAGTAACGAACTTGAAAAACTATTAATTAGCAAATGCTAATTATTTTATATAAAACGTTCACAAAGTGCATTAGTGTGTGCAAACTATGTGTAGGGGTGTGTGTGTCTGCTGGTGTATGTACCTCCTTGCGATGATGTGGATCTGATGTCATGGAAATACCATGCCAAAGGCACGAGCACAGTCAGTATTCCACCCTATCACATCATACTGACAACGGGTACACCAGTTGTTGCAATCACCTCAAATGCTGAACTTTGAGCAGGAATATTAACTATACCATATTATGTTCCCGCCTTGGATCAGGCTGCATGGCCTTCTCCGCTCGGACGAATGTACAAGACGGACTGATGAGTTTATTTGAATGTAAGCGAGTTGTTTGTTACATATCTTTGGACGTACTTTGTACCTACACTAGGTACTACTAAGTTTGCATTATATTGGGGTATTAGCAAAAGTTTAAGGCTGTGTTGATGTAATTGTTTTTTTTTCAACTAAACATTCATATATTCATTCTACAGCCTACTTGTTTAACAAATATGGCATTCATGGTTACAACCTCGCCTGATTAAACGTGCGTGGTGTTGTTATTTTTTAGAACAAAGATCGATAACTCTTGTCTGCCAACCATCATACAAGGATTGACTTGACTCAAATTCACTTTCGTTTAAAAGCTGAATATCAAAATATCACTTCCCTTTTACACCTTCATATAACAGCTATGAATTGATCTATCATTCAAGTGCAATGTATATGCGAATATATAATAGTATATACATTCCATATAATTTAGGAATACGTCAGTCATTAAAATCATTTATACATGACTCGACAATTTTTAATCAATTCTCAAAAACTTTTCGAAAGTTTCCTTGGCCTTTTTGAACCAACCTTCACATCCGTTGGCAATGCCCTTCAAGATACAGACAAAAATGATAGAGTATATCAGTGTTTTTTGATAGTGCAAAATATGGAATAGTTTTCTCGGCATTGTTGGTGAGCAACCGTCATTTCAAAAATAAACAAAGGGAGAAAGGGAAGAAGATTATTATTTTGTATAGTTTGGTTTGTTTGTGTTTTACGCCCTATTAACAGCTATGGTCATTTAGGGACGTGCCATGTTTTGGTTGTGAAGGAAAGCCGGAGTTCCCGGAGAAAACCACCGACCGGCGGCCAGTACCTGATGATTGTCCCTCGTAGTTCTCGAACCCGTCACCCAGTGGTGTAGGGCTAGAGATCGTAGACTGTCAGACGCCTTAACCTCTTGCCCAACCCGGCCCTTTGTATATAGTATACTGCCCATTGCAGTATTGATGTCATTATATAATTGTTGAATGGAAAAGAACGTTTTTAAGTTGTTATAACTTGTGTCCAATTCTTTTGAATTGTTCAAATAAAATATGTTTAGACTAAAGGGAGGAGGAAATTTAAACTGGAACAAAGAGACAATTGAGCAAAGAAAGAAAGAAAAGAAAGTACGGGACAGAAAGCATGAACGTTTGTTTGTTCGTTCGGGTGGGGTTTTTTTNAGGTAAAAGGACCCTTGTTGTTGTGAAATGATAGTGTTCATTGAACACCATTTTTGAAACACCTGTAATATCGATAAGGGTAACAATTAGTTTTAACCAAAGGTTGAACAGTCAGACTACCACGACTCGAATCAATACAAAATGAGTATTTCAGATTGTCATTCAGTAAAGGAGTTGACGACGGTATTGTTGGTTGTTTTCATTTATGATACAGACATACGTTTCTAGACTTGACACGTGATACGTCATCAGCATGGGTGTCACATGCCTTCCTAGAAGGACTACCTACTGCGTCTCCGGTTCGTGGGGGGTTCATTATGACTTTCGTTAATGCTAGTGAGCCCCTGGCTATGTGATGACGTTATGCTGTTGTTTTATACGTAACTGTACTGAATCATACATGTATATATAGACATTCTTGTCTTTATATGGTTATGTATATTTCTTATAATATATTCACAAAAACATTTCCCAAAACGATCTTACGATCTTCTGCCTACTTTTATCAAAATCTTTTAAAATTTCTTTTTCACTCTTGTATAAAAAAAATCCTTGCCATAAACGTTATTAAACTATGAACACAATAACATACTACAAGATAACTGAAGAGATACTACTATCTGAATAGGAGAGACATGTAAATATTATTTGAGGCTAAAATATAGAACAAAGGTAGATAACTCCTGACGACATAGCACTGATTAGTAATCTGAAATAGACAAGTAGAGGCAGACGCGGACGTGATTTCTGACTATTTGGCTGCCATTAATTTAGTCGGTGTTGCTGCTAATTGAGCACATGTCTGTGAAAGCACTTTGATAATCATAGCTAACGATTTATCGACACGACTCGTTAAAAATCCATAATTCACATTTTTTAAATTACACATTAATAACGGATAAAAACATTACCTGATTTGGTTTCAACTTGTTCAGATATCTGTTATATAGGAAAAACAATTATTATAAGAGGCAAAATTTATTATGTAACTCTTACTGTACATAGGTATACACAGTTATCATTAATGGAACTGTTGAATGTCTGCTAATGGGGGTTGGGGAGGGGGGAGAAATATGCTAGATATAGATATTTACATGAGTGGTGTACACCGAAGAAAGCATTTACCTCAAGAAAACAAATAATTACGAAAGAAGTTTTCTTGTTCAACTGATGTCGGCATGTCAATTTGCTACTACTAATACTTTTAGAGTATTTACTAGTATAACTTCATGGCATGTTTAAATGGTTGTTTTCATTAGTAAGAATGACAAGCATATGTCACTATTTAATGTACGATCACGTGTGCAATAATATTCAAAACACAATTCTATACGACGGCATACCATACATACCACAGCATCATGAAATAGCGCTAGTTTATTTCATCATAAAGGGATAGTTTATGATAACCTTAGCTGCGAGTCCTCAATTTTATTCAAGCTCCAACAGTTTCAGGATTTTCTTGTTAGGAAACCATATTGACAAAGTCACAAGCCTGTTATTAATGGTATTCTGTCGGATAGGGTCGTATACTTCTGCAATTCGATAACTTGAACATTCGGTACTACTGAATAGAGGTATCAATTTCAAACGTTGAATATTGATATATTTTTGAAGACCTTGTAGAGTGCATAAATCGATTTCAAGATACGCTCCCTCGTAAAGTGACATAGCAAATATCTTAAGTTAATCTTAAATAAGAGAAACGGTTTGGGGAAAGTCATGAATATATTTAGATAAAAATAAGTTATTTCAAACTGATATCAATCAAGAAAGTAATTGATTTCATGAATCCTAAATGTAGCTGTATGTGTATATATAAAATGATTTGTACAATATCCGGCTCCCAGCTGCGTGTGAGTCCAAATATGAAAATAGGCTTAACCATATAAAACTGAGCCCTAATACTAAGTACTATTTACATAATTGCACAACGTAAATTAATCATGAGTTATTGTTTTATGTTTACAAAGTTTCGTGACATAACATTGTATCACTGGATTTTGTTTATTAAATCCTGTTACAAGCTTATGATAGTGTGTACATTCCAGTTAAAAAATTTATTGATTGAAAAATAAACGGACACATATGCTAAGACACTGACATTTGCTGTTCATCTAAATAAGTTTCATATGATGCAGTGATGGCGACAGCACATACATGTAGGATGGTCTATCTTAACATATCTGAGTACACAGTTATCCTACCCACTGTAGATAAACTACAAGATAACATAGGATACAGAGAATTCTAGACGTTAACATACAGGTTCATTTACATAAGATAGAAGGCGTGCTAGTTAAGGAACGTCTTCTGTAAGTAGCCTAACGGTCATGTGTTGTCAACTGATCGCGACGTAAGTGGAAGATAACGACCGTGTGTAACCTGAATACCTACACTAATGTATCTTACCCACATCACGAGACATGTCCTATAACTGGAACACGTAACCATGGAGACCTGTCCGGACTAGGACACGTCAGTATTCCAGGACTTCTTCTAACAGACGTCATTGTTGATATAGATGTTCTGATAAAAACACGTCATTGATGAGTCTGTCCTCGTAGAGATGCAAATCATGAAAAAACACGTACAAGGCCTCAGGTGAAATAATGTATTGGCGATATTATATTTTAGTGCATCAACTTAAAAAAGATAGTTCTTGAATAGCTACAGTAACATCACAAAACTTACAATCTTTACAGCTTATTACGTATAGATATAAAAGTCTTTTATCCAAGAAATGGGGATGTAAAATAATCTGCAATTGTCTTATATATTATATATATATTATATAGTATTTTCCAGTGATATAAGTGATATACTGGCCTAAACTCTTCAATCATATCTAGATGACTGAATAATAACCAAATCATCTTATAGAGGTACTGAATCTTGATCTCACACATATTGGCGGGGATCACAAAAGAAAAAAATGATATAACTTTAACCAATGCGCTACAAAAAAGCATGTTTTTATAGCAATTTGTTTAAAGAACACTGTAAATCATTTTTTCTTATCAACTTTATGAACTATATGTTTACAGATTTTGAAGATAGGACTTATTATATTAACATCTATTTCCTTACAGAGTACTGAAAATAGTTATACAAGTATTGGAATCGTTATTGATTATCTGAGTCTTATCTTGAATAAATATTAATCACCATAAGGAAACATACTATACCAACTGCCATGAAAAAAATAACACTCCCAGGAAAAAGTCCCTTAAGCAATGTAAGACCAGAGGCCGTATCCATGAAACCGTTCTCATGCTCAAGCATGGAATCTGTGCTCAAACCAACTTTCTGGTAACTCGCTAATTAGATCATGTCAAACGATCAAAAAGTCAAATTTAAACATTGAAACCAGTATTTGGCTATAAGTCTCTTCAAAATGTTTCCAAATCATTGACAAAATAAGATTTATTTATTGAGTTATAACCAGAACAAGAGATAAGGCTTGAGCACAAAATCCATGCTTCCTGAATACGGGCTCTGGACGTGTTGCCATTTGGGGTAATTTTGAATTCAACGACATTCATATTTTGGTTTAAATGTTAATCATTCAAAACTATAT
This sequence comes from Mizuhopecten yessoensis, assembly GCF_002113885.1. Classification (NCBI taxonomy): domain Eukaryota; kingdom Metazoa; phylum Mollusca; class Bivalvia; order Pectinida; family Pectinidae; genus Mizuhopecten; species Mizuhopecten yessoensis. The sequence continues at coordinate 2,000,699 of NW_018406397.1, forward strand.
CAGTGATTATTTTTTTTCTCTTTATTGATTATTCAGATTTTGAACCTTGATACAAACTAACGCATATCATTAAACGACAAATGCGACTTCATTATCATATCGTTTGTTTAAAACATGACTTTACACATATGAATATATGGAAGTTTAACATTGACAAATGTTCCTGATAAAAGAAACAAAATATTTACATAAAAAGTGTTGCTTGTTTCGACATTATCTTTTATGCATACTGATTTCGACCTTATGTTGCAAATGGAAAGAAGATATCATCATTGATGGGGATACCGAGGTAATATAAACCACACGCTGTGGAATACAATGGAAAAATCAATGACAAATGTATGAAATGTCATTCGTTTGAACTTACTTTGTAAGTAGGAACGTTCTTTATGTTTATACTGTATAAACTACAAACACTCTTTTCAAAAGGAGCGACACATTCCATCACACCTGTATTTGGTTTGATACATTTTTGTAGTTGCAATGCCATAAAGTGGTATCTCTGATATACAGTAATTGTGCTACAATGAAATACAAACTTGTACTTTTCACAAACGTAATATACTTGAGTTCAGTGAGAGAATGAAGAGGCTGGAACATTCCATGACGGATATTGTTATTTTTCAGGACAGATGATGAAATCACTTATGATTAAACTTGTTACTACACTTTATTATTGATATAAAATTTGTAGAAACCCGACAGATACGAGGAAAGCTTGATTGGACACAATCCAAATAGCCATGATCTTTAACAAGGAAGTGAGTCAGGTCGGTCGTGGACTCGTGATCAGCCCTGCCGTGGATAAACACGGTGACTGGGAAGTGGGCAGTCAACAACAGATAGACCTAGCATACATGTACATATGTTTACAGCTGGGGCGACAAACATACGATTATGTATATGTGACAGGGTCTATAAGAAAACAACACTGTGTCAGAGTCGCCCAGTAACGAAGTTAAAAAATCGTAAAATAAACACTTTTAAAAGTTTACAACTTATATAAATACTTGTTGGCATACAACTAAGTTTAAAGGTAAACTGACGATGCACAATTAGTTTCTCAGCCAATGGCTAAGTAAATTTCATACCCAAACTTGTAGTCAAATCAATATATTTACATTCTGTATGCTTAGACCCATTGACAAAAATTACATTCATAAATGCATAAAACAGGTGTTCATAGAATCTCAGCACGTGGGAACTGATAGTAACCTGATCACACTGCGTAGTAATACACTACAAAAACTACTCACTCGGAACGACCGACCTAGATGCTTAATTCTTACATCTTAAAATATTATTGAACTGTGCTTTGTGAAATATCCACGTATTCACGTGTCCTGTGCTACAAATAAACATTGAATATGGAACTACATTTTGTTGTGTTATTGTTGTTGACGGTTGCTAAGATCTCTCACGATAGTGTCACATTTCCCCGCGAAAAAACACTGTTCTCGCCACTGCGTTGCACCCGTGTATAAGCAGGAACAAACCCTGTTTATTTGTTTTATTCGTTGTTATATCGATCCACTGAAAGGATTCGTCAATGTAAATATAAGGAATGATATTTATTTTTTCAACATTTATGAGGTCATAACAACAATGGGTTTTTGGATATATTTTACATAAATCGCTAACGCGATTCATTCAATATGTCCATAAACCCATTGTTGTTATGACCTCATAAATGTTGAAAAAAATAAAAATCATTCCTTAAATAACGGTAAAATGGTAAATAGCTTGAGGATTACACTTTTGGTTGAATTTGTAAAGTTGGTATTGGTATTTTTTGGCGCATAACATCACATTCCGATCTTGTTTCCTTTGAATCTTCCTTCACTAGTTCCAGTGTGAATTTCGTTTGGTAAAAATATTTTTCTTCGAAAGTGATATGCCATTGTTCGACCTCTTTGGAGTCGGGTGTCCGTCATGTTTATCTATGCATATATATAACAAAGTAGGGAAAGCCATGTGAACATCCGACCGTGGGTGATATACACAAAAGTATTTTCCGATACATCCTACCGGTCAAATGACATGGCACTATATAGCTACAGTCATGACAAATCTGGAATGTAATATATTGTCTTCTGTTTCGTAAATGTGTCATAACAGTCAGAATTAACGAGCACAAGGCGGACATCCGACTCCTTTAGCACGTCGATGGCGTGATGTCATCAATAGTAGCGTCATTATTACGCTTGGAACAAACCTCACTGTTTGTGAATCAAACATTTACATAACAAAGACGCGATGGTCATTCAATCTGATGAAGGGCTAAGCCCGAAAGTTTGTGGGTATTTATTATGTACGTTTCTTCTGGGAGTATTTATTGACGGACATTTTACAAATATGCATCGTTTTATATTTAATAGCACTGTTTTACGATTCAACTGAATTCATTCTTCCCAAACACCACATTGGAACAAAGCAACATGACATTATGTCCTTCTGTAAAAATCACATATTTTCGTGAGACCCTAATTTCGTGGTTTACCCAAATTTTCACTATATTGTTGGTACATGAATATACGAAGAATTACTTTGTGTCAAACTTGTAACTACCTCGTGGGTCTTTGAATTCGTAGATGAAGAGTACCCACGAAACCTACGAATTTTAAACCCACACGAAAATTCCACAATATTTAATGTACCTTATGTATAATGTTTGTAAAATGCATAAATTAACATAAAACAAACATTGAAACCCATAACAAAAAGAAACAAGACACTCCGTGTTGACGCTGTAGTACGTTTTCTTATTCTATTCTTTTACCAAATGTTATAGATGCCATCGCATATGTTTGTCTAACGTTTATCTTTAAAAATGCAAGGTGGTAGACTCTGCTCGTGGATTTCTTAATCTCCAAAGTGTGCGGTTATAATTATCTCTTTTGAGTTGTGGCACGATTCATAATACAATATAGGACTTAACTTACAATTATTTTGAAATAAAACAGTACTTCTGTGTTTTGTTTTTTTTTTATATCACATAGAAATAAAAAAAAATGTGGTGTTTTATTCACCAGATTGATAAGACGAATTAGGATTTTCATCTTTTTGACCCCTAGCCTCACCGATGAGTCTTAGATAGACGAAACTATTACCAAAATGTAAAGTGTTTTACGTCCTTTTTAATTTACCTGTAGATACACAGTATCAATTAATGCACATACAAACGTTACATATCATATAAAAAACATTCCGGTGGCCAAATTGCATTATAGGTTTTCAAATGCATATGCACACAATGAAACGATTGATTGCCAAAATGTATATTTCCTTTTTCCCCCTCACAAACTTCGGATCGGAGGCGAAATCAGTTACCCTGGAAACATTTCTGTACCACGTCTAGTACACGTCATGATGTCTGCTGAACTGAAAGTTTTGTAACTAACAACAATACAGGACATGGTGTAGGGATTTATATATACATTTACAATCTGGTTTTTGTAATACATGTGTATGTCGCGCTTATCAGTAATGTATTGACTTTGTCGTTTCAGTGGCGGATCAATCATAGTTTCAAAAATAATTTTCCCCTTGAAATTTTCTTGCTGATGTTTAACGTAGTCAGCTAATTTCTACATCCTAGTTTATAAATCTTTAATAGATATGTGTGGATGTTTTTGGGATCTAGTCACTTAGTGTATAGGGTGAATACAAATATGTTTGAGTAGCTGTAGCTAGGTAACCGAAGGCTCTTAATACAAAATAAATAAAGGTATGTTTTTGTACTAAAATGACCCGTCGTTTTGAGGAAGTACTGTTACTTACAGTTGATGTCTGAATCCTTGTGAAAATAAATAAATGGGCAGAGGTCAGACAAGGCCACCAAAACAATTTTACTTGTCATTTAACATGTTTGTCTTAATAAAACTGCTGGACAATTAGCACGCTAGTCATGTAGGCCTTAGAACTCACTTGCAGCATGCGCCTGTCGTTTACGCTTCAGAGGACAAAGTTTATATTTTCTACAGTTGATAGCAGGTCAGCCTAGCAATCTATATATGTAAAATAGTCCTCCATTTGTCTCTAGAAAATTAATTGCTTTCAAAGGTCACAAACAAATCTGTTTTATAAGTTTACTTTTACATGAATTTGACAGGGAACTCATATGAAAAAGAATATTCAGCCTAGTTAAACGAGTGATGTATACTTTGAAAACATATGCCGGTTATTGTTTCCGCAGTTAATGGATGATTTTAAATTCCAAATCACAATAAAAATTACACTTATGAAAAAATGTCCCCTTTAAAATCACAAACTGATTACACAATAAGCCCGCTAGTATGGTTAATGACATTACTTTGTATCACATCCCTTAATTCCTGTTTTTGTCTTTAGAATCGACATCGACCTCCGGTTGTGTCCTTATGTGTTGTCAGTATCGCATAGAACGTTATATGCTTTTTATTTTAATTCTATAATAAGAAATTTCTTATTTCTTTCGTCGGATCTTGTATATTCAAATTCAGAATAATTTCCCTGCGTTAGGCCCCATATCTGAACGTATACAGTACCTGGTTACAGTACCTGGTTGCTACTTGTAGTCACGTTTTACTTAATGATCTTCATGTGACTTTGAATGAATCTCATTAAATATACAAACGTTTCGTTTCAGTGGTTTTCTATTGACGGCCCACTTTACCTGAGGATAAATATAGCCGAATAGGTATGATTAAAATTGTTCATAGCCCCTTATATGGCAGATTAATATTGAAATCGTGATGTGTTCTGCTATTACGCATGTTCAACCACGGACAATCATGTCACTGAAATTGTAAGGTATTAGAATGTACACACGACGCCGCTTTGTCAAAAGAACATGTGTCACCTTATTTATAAAGAGGACAATATGTGCCTACCCACTGGCCGTGTTAGTCTGAACTGTAATAGGTAGCTGAAATGGAAATGGTGTCATGTACTCCCCATGGCCTGACTTCTGATGATGAGATACCATGTCTTCCAAGGTTAAAGGGTTAAACTGGGTCTTAGACTGCATACTTTTGTGTTCTTTTTAATTGACCTGTAGATACATTCATAAATGTGTAAACATTGTTTTAGAAAAAAAGTATTAATTTGCTTCTTAGAATTTTGCTTTTCACAGACAGAATATGTCTAGGAACAAAAATACTTAACATATGTATTGTAACTTAGTTGTCATCACGTGGCCTACACTTATTATATACCGGTGTATCACTTATATGTATATGGAATCTACACAGAACCATACGATCTGGACTCGACATCGACAGGACAAAACCAGCAATAGACATAGCCAAAACATCAGAACTCGACATCGACAGTACAAAACCTGCAATAGACATAGACAAAACATCAGAACTCGACATCGACAGGACAAAACCAGCAATAGGCATAGACAAAACATCAGAACTCGACATCGACAGGAAATAACCAGCAATAGGCATAGACAAAACATCAGAACTCGACATCGACAGGACAAAACCTGCAATAGACATAGACAAAACATCAGAACTAGACACCGACAGGACAAAATCTGCAATAGGCATAGAAAATACATCAGAAGTCGACATCGACATGACAAAACCAGCAATAGGCATAGATAAAACATCAGCACTCGACATCGACAGGACAAAACCAGCAATAGGCATAGACAAAACATCAGAACAAAGAGAAAGACAACGTAAACCCCTCTAACACACTCTTATGAAGATGGACCAGTACCATCATTATGAGCTGGAAAATAAAACATACTAAAGGGTGTCATTCAAGCTGACGAAGTGTACGAACTCATATTATATTGTATAGCGATTCCATTTTAAAAAAAGGTATAAAATATTCATAAAGGGTGCTAGGTGGCAGAGGAATGGCAGAAATCGATAGTGACTGTCTACTAGATAAATGTACTGTACTAAGTACAATACGTTATCCGGCGCCATGGTGACGTCATGTGGCTCCTGTATATGTATGTATGTATCCACAAAGATATTTTTCGGAGCACATTGCCTATAAATCGTGAAATTTATTGTGAGATCCTTTACTTCAAATCGCCTAAGTAATAATAAAGCGAATTAATATATTATATTTATCTTTATAATTCATCGTGTTGTTGCATGTTTTATTGAGTTCGTAAACAGACGCCATTAGTGTTTTTTGTGTTCTAATCATAAAAGCAATTACAGTATTTTGAGACACTTAGCATCTCTGTTAAGAAGTTTGTGTGTAAGAACTGTTTGTATGCTACACAACATATGAAACAGCTGTATGGTACAATTAAATCACGTTTTTGGCATAATGTATTTATTGCCAAATTTTGTAGTTACAGTAACATGTGTATGTTCTAACGTTCATCTTTCAAGATACGAGGTGGTAGTATCTGCTGGTAGATTTTTTAGTCCCCGAGGTTTGTCGTAATCTTGATGGCCACAGTTGGCTCTTTGAAGCAGTGTTATTCATTTTTGGCATAATGTACCTATTACCTAATCTTATAGATGCAATTACATGTGGTACCTCACGTTCATTGCTAATATCAACGTATACATTTATATATAGATACTCTTTTCAGAGGAACGCCAAACAAGTATTTCAATTTCAGTATGATCACAGATGAGTAATGACGCCCAGAGTATGCAATTTAATAGCGCTGCCAATTGTAGGAATCATGATGACATTAACGTTATAGTAACAATATTATGTACCTCATTATTTCACCGGGGGATCGTAGTGCAAGGTACGAGTCCCTTTTATCGGAAGATACAATTTTAGAATTGATCTTGAAAAATTAAAGTCCATGCAAAGGTGGCATGTATCAGGTGAAAAAAAGAAATAGTATCAACTTATATATCAATGTTAAATTTTTGAATGAAGAGGAAATTTATTCTTTGCTGAAAATTACTATATATAAAAAGAATAAGATGATAAATAAAGATATATATATAGCTGAGTGTGTAAATAGCTGTTGACGTGTATAAAACACATTGATTAGCTTAGACTATAAATAGGCTGTACTCTGGTCGTCTCGAGAATCGCAGTATCTGTTTACTGTAAACGTGCATGAGATCATGTGAGCAGAGATATCGACGGAAGTCTGCCTATAAAAGGGAGACCAGTCCCGTCAAAACAAACACCTCAATATTTTGTCTCGCTGCGTCAGTGAACGTACAGACAAACATATTGCCTTCTTACAGTTGCAACAGCTTTGTTAAATCGTAATAATATTCACGTACAACATCAAAATGACTGAAAGTCAACCTCGCCAGAACTTCCATGTTGAAACCGAGGCTGGAATCAACCGCCAGATCAACCTGGAGCTTTATGCTAATTATTGCTACCAGTCCATGGTAAGTTGAATGTCAATCAAAGCAAACTGTTTTTTCTCGGAAAATAATTATTTTTCAGCTAGTATGCTTGCATTTTAAAACATCATAAGAATAATGTATATAGCACAACACACTATGTTGGTGTTATTATTTATCCTTTGTGTTATAAAAGATACATTTTCATATGACTATTTTTCATTTTTTTGTTCCAGTCCTTCTACTTCGACCGCGATGACGTAGCTTTGCCAGGGTTTGCCAAGTACTTTAAGACCAAGTCTGACGAAGAGCGTGAACATGCCGAGAAGTTCATGAAGTACCAGAACAAGAGAGGGGGTAGAATCGTCCTTCAGGACATCAAGGTCAGCACGTAATTCCTCTCAGAATGATATGAATATGAACTATGTTTTTTAAAGCCTATTACCATGGTTGATATATGTGTATGAGTATGCAGTAAGGATCATGTAACAAATATCTCAATAAAATAAAATATTTACATGTTTAAGTGTAAGTAAACCTATTTTAGAGTTTGAGAAAGTTGAGCTTTACCTGGCTATCATCTGTCAGCATTAATATATATGGACGGCTTGTTCATTTGTAGAAGCCTGACAGGGATGAGTGGGGATCTGGACTGGACGCTATGCAGGCAGCCCTGTCCTTAGAGAAGAACGTGAACCAGGCACTCCTTGACCTTCATGACGTCGGGGATAAACATGCTGACAAACAGGTGGGAAGTCATTAGTCAATTTCATTCACTTTGATTCTGGTTTATTTTGAAATAAGTATCACATGGAAGAAGCGTTTTTTTATTGTTTATTTCCATGCATTTATATGTTTTCAGATATACATTTTATTCTTACGACTTTTAGTATCATTTAGGACTCAAAAACCATGGGATGCAGCAAAACTTTACAGTCTTTGGTTTTTTTTGCATCGACATAATTTATTTAAATCCCATATGATTCCATATATATTTCAATAGTGACGACATTTATCATTATATATATTAAGAAATCTTCATATAACACCATTTTCAAAACGTTATTTTTAAGACGGAGTTGCGAGCACAACTTTATTTATTTAGTACTTGCATATTTCGCTAAAGTTTATTTGATCTGAATATAAATGTCCTGGACAATAAACATATATCATGAATGTATTCTACCTAACAGTTCATGGACTTCCTGGAGAGCGAGTACCTGGAGGAACAAGTGGAGGACATCAAGAAGATATCCGACCATATCACCAACTTGAAGCGCGTTGGCTCCGGCCTCGGGGAGTATATGTTCGACAAGAAATCCCTGGACTAAACAATTTGACAGAACAAAACTTAATAAAGACATCAATACGGGAGGTGTTCAAAGGAACTCTGGATCGAATCCCTACAGGAATGATTAAATACCGAAATATGTACAAAAATAAAGTGGAACTCAAGATTAAAGAAAACACAGTGGTTAGAAAAATATCCATTCACATAAATGCATCAGTAGAAAATATGAATTAAAAAATTAAAAAATAAAAAATGCAAGAAACTTTATTCCATTGTTTTGTTGTTTATATGAGGAGGACGGTAACTAGGTGTCCCCTGGTCCATTTTGTGGTTGTTTATATGAGGAGGACGGTAGCTAGGTGTCCCCTGGTCCATTGTTTTGTTGTTTATATGAGGAGGACGGTAACAAGGTGTCCCCTGGTCCATTGTTTTGTTGTTTATATGAAGAGGACGGTAACTAGGTGTCCCCTGGTCTATCTGTTATGTGTATGATTTACAGATCATATCCGTATAGCGATCCATATTTCTCTCTATTCTTCAATATTATATAACACCACATATAGAAGATAGTGGAGATTCGTCAAAGCTATTGTTTCTCTCTTACTGTGAGAAATGTTCACTCATTACATGTTCATAGGTTGGGAATCTTTTCGAGAATCTCTAGTACTTAGTAGATGTCGTGATTTTTTTAGATTTTTATCACCTAACATGGAAAATAATTCATTGAGTAACATCAGTCTATCATATTAATAATAATAATAATATACAGCATTTGATAAACCGCCCTATCTAGCTTACATAAGCCACTATACATCGCTTTACAGTACAAAGATATACAACTAATGCAATTGGCATATACAGTAATCAATACAATGTTGAGGAATTCGCAGGAGCTGCCTTATCACGGGCTCACTATTAGTCCTATGGCACCTGGCTAATATCTCCCTATGTGTGTATGCCTAAGTGTGTTCTGGAGATGTAATATGTTCTGTTTGTAGTGGACCGTGCTTCCAACGGCATAATTTATATTGCCACCTCACTTGAATGCTACAGCACAGGTACCGCAACATCCACCCCAGACAATTAATACTCCACCTGGGTTGTTGGAGTTGTGTCGGTAGGAGAACAACATTTTCGTTAATTATACATGCGTACGACGACTGCAGGGATCGGACCCCGGCCGCCTGAGTGGAAAACCGGAGTGTTAACCAGTCGACCAATTCGCCCATATTCAATGAACCTCATATAAAATATAAACGAATTTGAAATGTATCTTATCACCAAATATTTTTGAGGAAGTCTTTCACATCACGATACATGTATGTTGTCATAGGTTATCAGTTGTATTGATTATGACGCAATTAGGATAATGATATTACAGGAGGTAATGGGCAATATTTCAATACAAGTGCATTCACTGCCAAACGTGTTAAAAGTGTTTAAGACCACGGTTTCGTTCGAATGAAACATTCTGCTTCGTTCTAAAGCATCTGCAATTAATTAATTATAATTAGATAAAATACGATAACATGACAACATACACAGTGATTGGTTGTTCAAAGAGATAGCGATGTCAGACCATAAACAGGATAAAACATCGACAAACGTGTATTATAATTAAATCAATATGTTCATACACTTTAAAAAAAATACATTTGACAATAAAAAACAATATGAAGTAGACAAGGACATTTCCATATCTTCAGGATAGTTAATTTGTAAAATGAGTAAGTCTACTCTTCTCAGTTTAAGGATGTACTCCTCTTGGAAGTTAAAAAAATGTATTAGACTATCTATTTATATTGCTTTTTGGACAAAGGAGTTAATATGACAAAATAGAAAGAAAAAAATAACATGCCCGCTCGTTCGTTATTGTGCGATGATCGGTAAAAGATACCAATTTAATATTAAATGTGATTTTACGTCAATCTTGTTTTTACTCTATGCAGAACAAATTCACACAAAATCTAAAATAAGCGATATCAGAAATCTATGAATGTTCTACGGAAATATGGTATAAATTTCTTTGAACTTAAACCTTTGTTTTAGAAAAGCATTTTGAATGACCCAAACTTATATTTTAAATGAAAACGATGTTCATTTTTTCACCATTTCTTTTTTTGAAGATTTATCGGAGAGAGGTTTCAGTGTGGTTAATTTTTGCCAAATTATTTTTGTGTTATTTTTCACCTTTTGTGGGATCAAAATGAAAATAATCGAAACTTTTCCACTTTGTTGCATATTATTTTCATGACAATACATACTTTAAACTTGCACAGTCAAAAAGATGACTTTTTAGCATTCATAGAGTGCAAAAATATCCAACAATTTCCGGATATCCAAAAATGGCTGCTGAATTAGTTATTTATCAAACTTAGAAACAATAGGTAGCAAGATTTTCGACACATTTTTTCAGATGAATATTTGCATTCATAATTATATCCGTTACTTGCTGGTTCAGGGAACAAAGAAATAATACTTTTTTTCTCATTTCAAACTATAAAACTTTTTTTTACAAAGTATGAGATAACTAGGTAAAAGTTATGCGTCAGGTTGCTACCTCCCTCTCATGTTAGGATGATCTATACAGGTTTTTGTGGGGGAAACACCCTTTAACTCTAACCCATGTGTGATATGTTTCTACAATATTCTATATTTCATGTTTTTACAGTATATAAAATAGTTTTTAAGGTTTGTAAGTTTATCAAAAAGAGCTTTCACAGTTAAAACGAATGCTGTTATCTTTTATCATATATTTTTTTAGCATAGTTACTGCACATGGTAGAGAGGAATACATATAGATGAAGAGACAATTAACATAATCTATATTACATCTGCATGCATACAAAAAAATATGCACTAGTATCATGTACAGTTTTTGTTAGCTAAAACTGCCTCTGAAGCCGGTGTAGTACTTTTATAATACATCATCATCCTTATCACATGTTAAGTTTTCTAAGCTGACATAGCATCTGAAACTAGTGGAGTATTTTTATAATACCTCATTATTCTTGATAGGGAACATCCTGTTTGTATATCAATGTATAGGATTTTGCCCTCTGCTCTAGGGTTTATGTTTACTGCGTCTTACTTGCCATCAGCGCATGTTTACATCGTAGATTAATTCGTTCAAATGGTGATTTATCAATAAAAGATGCACCCGAGACACATACTTTTGGTTGCACCTAAAATATTTGATAATTTATACAGCATGTCCAAAAATAGCATTGTACAGCTGTTTCAATGAGAAGAAATAAAACGTAATATTGCTATTATTTCTTCTCTTTGCATTTTAAAACTCTTAACATAGATCCATATACAACATCTATTATGTTTTATTAGGCTTAACCATTTACGTGTTATAAATAGTCTACATAGTTTAAGTATATAAGTTAAAAGTCAACACAAAACTGAATAAGCCATAATTTATATGCTGTTTTTACTGCTGTTACAAGTAGATAGCCGGTATAAATTGTTATACCTGAATACCCGATGTATAAATACAGAACCAGACATGTTAAGAAGGTGTCGTTCAATCATTGCAATTCCCTGATATTGTTATAGGTTGTTGTGTAGGGGTCAGATATAAATAATGTGTTTGATAACCCAGAAACCTTGATGTGATTCACACTCGTGAAAATAAGTCATACAGTAACCCTTATGTATGCCATCCATAATCGCATCTCTGTCCGAGTTATAACAGGCATAACCTTGGGGATTTGGTATCTTTCTGTGCTCTTTGTTGTGAGGTCGTATATTTGCATTTAATCAAACACGCAAATTGATTGTTAAATCCTAAAACAAACTACTCTATGCGACTATAGTATTTCAAAATATGTAAAGCACATTTGTATCCGTCAACTTTTAATCTAATACGTTAAATGGCGTTAAACAATATGTATATGACCATTTTCAGCAAGTGAGTGTGGGATAAACTGTTTAAAATCACATGAATCACTTTAACAGGATAAACGTTCTTACTGTAACCACACTAAACAGACAGTTAGAAGTAGATGCGTTGGTGAATTCGCAAACAAGGCATTCCACTGTAAAATAACTTGAAGCATACTTAAAGTACGACATAATTAATTACAATAGTAATGTGTTTTATTTGTAGAATTGAGCAAAACTAAACAAATCCGGTAATTGATAGCCAGTTCTTAAGCTTATGATTTCAGTTCCTATTGTTATGTTTTTTAATTGTCTCTCTGTTTCTTGATTCCATACAACAATGATAAAGGTTTCTATGTTACTTATGACACATGGTAAATGATTTGTAGAACTTTCTGTTTAATCTGTTTCAATCCATTAACTGATCAACCGTCTGCAATTCCTCTGATTGAGAATTGATTTAAAGTGTCCCACATGTCATCCGATGTTTACCTAGACGATGTTGATGTCCCAATAGGTAACCTTACTGGACTGTGTGTTTCATGCGATACACATTTATTTACATAGCATACATAAATCGCGTTTATCTTCCTAGTTTGTATCATTGGACGTTCCAAAGTGTAAAATCAACGTGACTGGATTTGATAAGAGTGGGTCACGTGACACAACATAAGGCTATAAAAGAGCTTGCACTATTACAACAAACATACACTTCGATATTTTGTCTCGCTGCGTCAGTGAACGTACAGACAAACATATTGCCTTCTTACAACTTTACATCTTTGTAAACACCGTAACACCTACGACAAACTCAAAATGTCTGTAAGTCAACCTCGCCAGAACTTCAATGCCGAGAGCGAAGCTGGAATCAACCGCCAGATCAACCTGGAGCTTTACGCCTGCTATGCCTACCAGTCCATGGTAAGTAGACTATACATGTCAGAATATATGATAGAATTGTTAAGTAGCTAATCCTACAATTTATTTACGATTTATCACGTTTAGGCATTGAGCAATGATTCTATAATGAATACTGAATAGATCAAATAATGATTTATTCAGCATGCTCCGATATAATCAATGTAGGATGTCATATGTATATTTTCATTTATGATAAATAACTTCAAGTTTTAAGTTTTAATTACTTATTTCTAAAAATAAATTAGTGCATTTCTATAAACCATCCCCTCATTCACAGTCCTACTACTTCGACCGTGACGACGTCGCCCTGCCAGGGTTCGCCAAGTACTTCAAGAAGGCCTCAGATGAGGAGCGTGAACATGCCGAGAAGTTCATGAAGTACCAGAACAAAAGGGGAGGAAGAATTGTCCTTCAAGATGTCAAGGTCAGCACGTGTTACATTAAAGAATAGTAATAATTGTATCAATTAAATCTTATTATTTTTTGTTTTTAATCTGAGCGTTAAATTATTCATTACCACATGCAGGGTAAATGCGTGTAATGTCTTATCTCCTTCCACTCGATTACGTGTAATACTATTGATTTTATACCACACATACCTACTTACAGTAGCAGGGTTTTCTGTAACTGTCCATGAGGACTGGACATGTGTTACGTTCTGTGTACATACTTATGCACGTGATATTCAAATGTTTGATATCGCAGGTCAACACTACGTAAACAGACTGCAAAATGTGTTAATCGAAGATATCCTATGTAATTAGATTCTCCTGCTTTTTATTTCTCACTTGGATTTTAAAACTCTTAGTAGATTAAATACAGTTAAGTATACAATATCATATTTCTGAATATTATTGTCGTGAGATTCAGGGTGGGGTCCTTGATTTGATAGCTTTACAAAGGAAAGTACGTATATGACTTTACTACCTGAAGATTGATTGCTTTAGAAGAAAAAATAGCATAACATTTTCACTTGTCAGTGATCACTTTATATGTAGTATTCAATGAAACACAACATTCAATTTGTCCTTTTCAGTGTTAAGTCATGCCAACAATAAAATCTATAATATTTCAAATTGTATTCAGAAAGCAGACAGAGATGAGTGGGGAACTGGACTGGACGCCATGCAGGCGGCCTTGACCTTGGAGAAGCAAGTGAACCAGTCTCTACTTGACCTTCACGACGTTGGAGATAAACACGGAGACAAACAGGTATGTATTTATACTTGGGTGCTAAACCCGTACTGATTAGTAAGCAAAACAATATTGATTTGTAAGCTAAAAACAGTGTATAATCTTTTAAGCATAAAAAAAACCAATATTAATATGTTGGCACAAAAACAATATTGACTTGTAAGCATAAAACTATTGATTAATAAGCATAAAAAGGTATTAATTCGTTATCGAAACAGTATAGATATGTAAGCATTCCATGATAAATCTGCCTACCTGTTAATGTAATTCTCTGTTTTATCAAAGCTTTTCTAAATCTTTGTCTCACCACTTTACATTTTGCGACAACCTATGGTTAGACAACTCGCTATATGTTTACCTGAATCTCAAAGGATTCAATTTATATGTAACGTTTACGTGATATCAAAAGAATGCATACAATTATGAATTAAAAATTATAAATGACAAAAATTAATGTTGTCCCATTTTCCAGTTCATGGACTTCCTGGAGAGCGAGTACCTGGAGGAACAGGTGGACGCTATCAAGGAAATCTCAGACCACATCACCAACCTGAAGCGCGTTGGTTCCGGCCTTGGCGAGTACTTGTACGACAAAGAGTCCCTGGAGTAAACCCTGGATACAACCAAGATAAATACCGGACATCTATTGACAAGTGTCAACAACGTGTTAACAGCAACAGTATAATAACAATACAGCAGTATGTGTTGGTTAAAAGAAACAATTTACAACTTCATTTGGTGAACAAATAAAAGAATTATGTTTTGGTTAAAAGAAACAATTTACAACTTCATTTGGTGAAAAAATAAAAGAAGATACCAGGGTAATAAAAAATGTGAAACACAATAAAAAAAATGCAAGATACTATCATTGCTTATTGTCTTACTTTAGTTACCAGACTTAATGATTGTAAGATGCCATTGCATTTTATCAAAGTCTTTTCTAATAGATGCATAATATCATGGTAATCACATCACAATACTGTGGCCATTCTCGCTGGGTGTCACATTCGAAATTTCCTCCACCGTAGGTTTTGTTGTAATTGGTGTTCATTGTGAACAACACCTTCCTATTCAGGGGGAAATCACTGGCAAATACTGGTAACAGTGCGTATTTATTGTCAAAGTTTTCGTGAAATATGTTCACGTGCACAGTTCTTTGTGTCATAGCCCTAGTTTCATCTGGCCCTGACACCAGACTTAGACATTTTGACAGACTATGTAAGTCTGGACTGACATATTACCTGCTATGTAGACTTTACAGTGTCTCCAACTATCATTGTTATTGATTAGGGTACAATGTACATAAAAAATGTCTGATATATCTAGAAAGAGTGATGGTAGATTTAGAACGATTGGTGATCTTAGAGAAATTATATATCATGGAGGCTCAATCATACGTTCAGTTCTCTTCATAGTACCAACTAATTATTCGGGAGAGAACAAAATATGTAAAGAAAATTTGTATCCGTCAACTTTTAATTTAATACGTTAAATGGCGTTAAACAATATGTATATGACCATTTCAGTAAGTGAGTGTGAGATAAACGGTTAAACAAAGACAAAACAGCATAGTGTTAACTTTATTTCTGTCTTAGTAACACAGTTACATTTCAATTACTTCAATTATTTGTTTAGAAACAGAATCCAGACACAAGCCAATGAAGCTTATGATAATCTATGTTCTATATAGATGATGCTAGATAGATGGACAGCACATGATATATATTGAAAACATCAATTAGTGAAAGATTGCAATTGTGACTCACTAAAGCAGTCCACTGATGGGAGCCAACAATGAAACTAACTAGCACAAAGGAGTAAAGTATGAAGGTTGGCAACGAAACTAATAAATACTAGAAATGTTAAAGATAAACGTTCACTATATACAGAATACAGGTTTGCGCAACATCTTTTAAACTCCTTCAGAAGCAGGAAATAAAGTTTACTCGATAACTACCATTTATAAGATGTATCGTGTCTTTTCTACGGTCGCCCACAAGAACCTGTTAAAATGAATCGATTGCTCATATCATTGTGCATTATGGTATACTTTTCTTTGATACACAATGATATGATTTTTCATAATGATTGGTTGGTACATAATGATATGAAAGAAAAGATGCAATAACAACTTTGCTTTTGTATGTTTCTGTACCAATACAACGTTTGATAAGGCTGTCATCACGTACAAAGATTTTATCTCATGGAATGTGTGCAAATACCATTACACCCAGCATCAGTGGCAATCATGATAGTTAAATGAATTGACTCAAACTTGTCAATTAATTTCATTTACAAAATTATGTTTAGCGCTTCGACATGTACAAAAAAAAGGAAATCATTTCAATCGATTTTATCCAATACTTACATCATTCCGCCTTCACTCGCCAAATGAGAAAAGCATCATTAACTCAAAACTTCGATGGGGTCGTCTAATTTAATATATAATCAAAGGATAAAAAGTCTACTCTATATTCTATACTATTTGGCTTTTTATTTTGGATTATAAAACGGTTCTTTTATGAGTATTAAATCAATAACAATATTTAATACTGAGAAAAAAAAATCGAAAATAAACGAACGTCGTTTTACCCTCTATATGGAAGTCCCATTAGGGCTCCAGGATTTGCAGAAATGTATCAAAGTCTGTCTTTCATCAGTGTGATTAATGCACTCGGATTGATGTTTCGGCATTGTGACTATTTTTATAGTACATAATGTAATAAAAGCGACGAGCTTTCACATCTTTGTGTACCATACCACGGTACAGAATGAAATGAAAGCGTGAAATAAAAGTGCTGAGCTTTCATATCATTCTTCTTTTAAATTTTAAAAATTTCGTTTCTAACCTTGATGTGCCATATATAGTACACAAAGAATTGATCTTTCATTTCTGTGTGTACCACGATACACTTTTATGTGGTACACAATGATATCAAAAATTAATTCATTTTGTCCGGCTCTTGTCGGCCATCGTAATTTTCCCTTTTTATAAGCATTTTATTTAAGGTATTTTATTACAAGTGAAAGCTCACGTGCGCCACTTATCTAGTCTTATGATATGCCCGAGGAAGTGCGTGAAGGCAGCTATATATCACATTTCTACATTTGTCGACTAAGAAAATCCAGTAACACCGCGCTAACTCGAACTGGTGGGTACCACGTCAAACATTCGAGGAATACATGTTATTCTACGAATCTAAGGTTCGTCCGATATCGTCATGATCTGTTAATTCAAGAGGGACAATATATCGTAACATGTGGCCAAGAAAAATATCATTTTATAGTTATTATGCCATTTTTTGTTCTGGAAAATGTACAACAGAACAAACAAATGACACATTTGATACTTTCTAAAAGTGGTATATTAGTACTATAAGCGTTGTATAATTTAATCAGTATTTTCCTCAATATTAATCACACTTGTTTTTCCTTCGTGTCGACCACAGCACCAGTGACTAAAGCTGCATGACTAACACAGGAGTAAATGGCAAATATCCAAGTCTTCTCGGATGATTTACGGAAAATTAGCTAAAATTTCATGATACAATGAGCTTATACAGTCAGGTGTCATATCTTAATATGTATATAAGTGGGATAGCAAGCGACACGTACAGGGTCAGAGAGTTATAGCCTATAATTACGAGAGTAATGGTGAAGGAAACACGAATGACAAAAAACGTAAAACACTTCCAGGTTTTAAATAATTTTAAAATAAATTCAAGTGTTGATAAATTAAAAAACAGAAAGTTTCCATCAGAAGATGGATTAATTTTTGAATGAAAAAGAAATAATAATATTTATTAACGAAAAAAAGTGAAGAAAACCATTAGGAACGAAATTAATGTTTTTCGTACCGTAGCTTGGAGACAGTGAGTTCGTGTTTGTTCATTTAGGGCCTTATCGCTCACCTGGAAGCTTGAACACAAGTTCGAAGAAACGCTGGTCAACGTTATTTTATGGAAAACCTTAAAAGCTCTTCATTCTATTAGCTACAATTTTCCAACAAAAAAAATCTCTCTTCATTAGACGTTGCTCGAAGATTTTCACACGATAGATTCCTATTGCCTCTAAATGAATTAATGTAATGTAGTTGAACATAAAGCCAAAGACCAAGTATCGTGACTCTCGGCTTCGTGGTTTGTTAGAAGAAATTGTTTGAAAAATGTTATACACTTGACCCCTGTGACCTTGAATGTTGGTCAATGTCATTTATTTTAGCAATCCTGATAACCCTCATCCCAGCAATTTCATTACAATTATTAAATCTCTAGGTCTCATGGTCCTTTAGAAGATGTCGTTAGAATTTCCCACAATTTTTGCTTCCTGTGACCTTGAAACTGCGTCATGACATACATTTGCACATCTGGTCCAAGTCCTAGGAAGTTACAAGCTAAGTTTAACAAGAGGCCCAGAGGGCCTGTATCGCTCACCTGTTTCTTTTGTTACATGAAACTGACATATCGGTAACTACAGACCCAATTTGGTTACTAGTACACAAGACATTTTAACATCCCTTAAACGCTTAAGATATTGTTGTTTGAAGTTTGAAATTGTAATTTTAAAGCTTTTAACCCACGTTGACCTTTGACTCCAGCTAGCACTCAATGTTGACATTTGACCTCATTACTGTAATAAAGAAAAACAAGAGGCCCATGGGCCTTAACGGTCACCTGATATATCTATACAGAGAGTTGATTTTGTTTTTAACATGAACAGAAATATTATTCAAAGTGACAAAAAACAATAAAACCACCTTATTCAATATCTAGCATACAGATTTAAGACTAAAAAGTATTTGAAACTAGCACCTCTGATTCAAAACAAGGAAAATGAGAAAATTTAGCACACTGACTCCTTTGGGCCCCACCCTACAGCCCTTGGGGGTAGGCCTGGCTCAAAATTTTCAAAGTATCAAACTGTCAACTCAAGGTTATAATTCCAATCAAGTTATTAACATGTAATACTCAAAGTTTCATTTGCCATTATGAACCATAATAAAGTTTTTTCCCCCTCCTTCCCCAGGGGGTAAACGTGAGACCCTAGGGTCATTAACCTTAAGACCTTCCATCTATGAAGAGTGTTTGATTCTACCATATCTGGGTATTTGAGAAGAAGATTTTTGAAATTTCAGTCAATTCGAGCCTTTTTGGCCCCACCCATCAGCCCCGGGGGGTCAGTCAGGGCTCATATGTGCATACTATCAAACTGCTACCTAATACTGATAATGCTAAACTAAATTGAATTACTTCCAATGGAAATTAAACAAATGTTGGTCCAAAATGTGATTTCCCTATATAAACTATTGTAAAGTTTACCCCCTTCCCGGGGGGAAACGTGAGACCCCAGGGTCATGAATTTCACAATTTTGGTAAAGCACCTTAAGACCCTTCCATCTATGAAGAGTATTTGATTCTACCATTTCTAGGTCTGGAGAAGAAGATTTTTGAAATTTTAGTAAATTTGACCCTTTTTGGCCCCGCCTCTCAGGCCCCTGGGGTCTTGGGACTAAACCGGCCAAAACTTTTGTTGACCTTTGTCCATGGAAGGTTCCTGCAAAATTTCATTGAAATTGGTTCAGGGTTTTTTGAGAAGAAGTCGAAAATGAAAATTGTTTACGGACGCACGACGAACGACGGACGACGGACGACGGACGATGGACGACGCCGGACAAAAGGCGATCGCAATATGTCACTTGAGACTTTGTTTCAGGTGACCTAAAAATCGCACTGCTGGTCTTCATAACATACCCAAGTACCATGACTCTAGACCAAATGCTTCTTAGGATATCGTCGTTTGCAGTTTTTAACATTTTTTATTCATGTGACCTTGAAAGTAGGTCAAGGTCATTTTAAAGAGACAACTTTATAGCACTTTATCCCTGGTACCTACTGGACAAATATCAAGACCCTGGGCCTTATGGAACTTGAGAAGAAGATTGTTAAAGCTTTTAACCCATGTTGACATTTGACCCCCGACTAGCACTTAAAGTTGACCTTTGACCTCATTACTGTAGTAATAAAAAGATTTGCACTGGTGGTCTACATAACATACTCAAGTATCATGACTCTAGTCCAAATGGTTCTTAGGATATACATGTATTGTTGTTTCAATTTTTGAACATATTTGACCACTGTGACCTTGAAAGTACGGCAAGGTCATTTTAATGAGGAATCTTTATAGCACTCCATTCAAGGTACCTACTGGCCAAATATCATGATCCTAGGTCCTCCAGTTCTTCAGAAGAAGTCGTTTAAAAGAAAAAGTTGACGGACAGACGACGAACGACAGACAAACGACGGACGCTGCAGTACGGCATAAGCTCACCTGGCCCTAAAATTCTACAGGAAATCGTTTAAAGAAGCCAGACCACAGGCACTTTGCACTAAAAAATGGAGATAATGCATGGTTATATACATTTACACTGAATAAGAAGAAATACAGTTATCGCCATCCTTATTTTATTTATATTGTTTTCAAATTTCCTATGTTTATGCTCCTTTTCCACATTGGATCTGTAAACAGATCATTTAATTGATAAATAGTCTGTGACTTTCCAGTAGGAAAGGGCTTCACACCAAACTTACATGTTCACGACCTATGTTAACTGGATACGCGTTTTATGACGGAATATATACTAACGCTTTGTAGTCCGTGGTAAACAATGCTTGCAGATGGTATTCAATAATGAGGGGGAAAAACTGCTTATTGGAGTGGATTAACCATTCTTCATTGAAAACAATATGTACATGCTTTTTAATGTTATTCGTAGTACATGTAATGTTAAAATATAAAAGTGATTCGAATAGTGTCGGCAGCAATAATAGAAAATATATTTTAAATATAATTGTTGTCGGGTGTGATGATAAAACAAATGAATTTAAAATAGTGAAGAAATTTTAAGTAGTTTGTTGGTCATATGACACAATCCATTAAGAAAATATGTTGTTGAACGTGAAATTAAATGTCGGCACGTTTTTTTATATTAAACCTGACCACGTAGTGTTGGTTTAAAACCAGAGAGACATGAATATTTCACGAGAAAAGTTCGATGGGGTGGCATGAACAATTATGGTTCTAACCGAATCCTGGGAATTCTTTACTGAAATAATATCTAAAGTTGTTTAACAAAATGTACCAGTGAGTAAAGGACGAATGGGAAAAGGTATTAATGACCATGTTCTCGACAAGAAGACTCCTGAAGCAGTTAAGCTCAAAAGGGGAAAATGGAAGATATATGTACACTGTAAAGCTGCCTCAAACTTCAAATCCTACCAAAAATCAAGGACAACACCTATAAATAAAAACTGAACCAAAACTTTTGGAAATGTGTCCGAACTAAAGCAAAGACAAAAGAGGACTTGACAAAGGGAAATAAGAACTCGAAAAAAATGACCTAGAAAGGGCTGAGGTACTTAACAACCACATCGTTCTTGGGTTTTTTTGTGGACGAGGGGCAAGAACCACTACCTCAATTTCAAGATCACTCCCCAGATAGGCAAATAAGTAGGATTGATATCACAGAGGAAAACTACCAAAACTATTGGCAGATTGAAAGCAAACAAAGCAGCTGGTCCGGACCACATGCATCCCAAATTCTTAAAGGAAACTGCTGACCAAATAAAGGGGCCTTTAAAATACATTTTCGAAAAATCTATGGCAGAAAATCGTCTATTGAAATCGTGGAATCAAGCAAGTGTCACACCAATTTTCAAAAAGGGGAACAAGAAATATGCAGGAAATTACAGGCCAATAAGTATAACATCAAGTGTGGGTGAACTGTTCCAGCGAACTATTAGAGACGAAATAGTAAAACATATGGACAACAACAACCTATTTTCACGGAGCAGCACGGTTTTAGAAGTGACAAGGCTTGCACCACACAGCCATTAGAAGCTATTGACGACTGGACAGAAGCTATGGACAGAAGCTGTTGACTGGACAGAAGCTGTTTTTGACGGGACAGAAGCTGTTGACTGGACAGAAGCTGTTTTTGACTGGACAGAAGCTGTTGACTGGACAGAAGCTGTTGACGACTGGACAGAAGCTATGGACAGAAGCTGTTGACGACTGGACAGAAGCTATGGACAATAGCTGTTGACTGGACAGAAGATGTTGACGAAAACAAGCATGTGCGTGTTATCTATTTGGACTATAACAGGGCATTAGATGAAGTACACGTATGGCATCGACGGGGACATATTGAGGTGGATTGCAGATTTCTTGTGTGACATGGAGCAAAAAATGGTAATAAATGGATGTGAATCCAGCACATGTCAAGTCAAAAGTGGAGTCCCCCAGGGTAGTGTGATGGGGTCAGTCTTGTTTCTCATGCATGTAACCGACCTACCCGGGGTCATTATAACCTGACCAAAATGTTTGTCGATGATACAAAGATATATCGTGCAATGGATCCAGCAGAACAGGGAGAAGGCAAACTTTACGTTTTATAACTTGTGTCTAATCCCTTTTGTATTTTTGCAAAAAAAAATATGTTTAAATCAGAAACATAAAAAACCCACATTAAACCTGAAAGACTCCAGGCTCTTGCGCTACCCATTATAGAGTACAGGAGACTTAGGTCAGGCAAACTTTCAAGTTCATTAATGGGATTGATAACATCAAAGATGACTTTATAAAAATCAATGTAACAAGAACAACCAGAGGACACAACCAGAACCTAGAAAAACTAAGGTGCAGAAGTAATCTGCGTGGCCACTCGTTTAAGTTAAGAATTGTAAATAACTGGAATAGTCTTTCTGAACAAGTGGTAAATGTCCCATCCCTGTTTTCTTTTAAGACCAGGTAAGATAAACACTGGGAACATCACCCCAATAAGTTTGAACCAGGTTTCTACGAATTAGCTGTGGAAATACGTACAGGCTTCCCTAACACCAATTAATTATAGCATTTTTTAATCCCACGAAACCTTTCAATAAATATACTTCCAAGTATAGGTCAATGGCCAGGTCTGAAATTAATTAGTTACAATGTGTGTATACTTAGTAAATTGTATAATAACCATTTATTCTGATACTTATGATGTATACAGGCTTGTGACACCTGTTTATAACTGAATACTCATATTTTAAATGAAATTAGTATGCAACCCTTTTACATGCACCTATTCAGATGTACATACATTTCACCAGTATCAGAAGCACCTTAAAAAGTGATTCAATGCGCACAACGGTGTCAACTACAATGAATCAATGATGAGATCTTCAGCTACAATCTCTATAATAATAATAATAATAATAATAATAATATAATAACTTTATTTAAAGAGGGTTACACATTTAGTACAAGACTAATCTTCGATGCGGCCCTCAAACACATATAGTACATGAATGCATAAAGAGATTACATAAAACAATGATATGATACAAACACAATCAATTAATGAGATTACTGTAAACTGAGTAGAATTACATGTGTTGTAATGTCTATGGTAACGTATGTCCAACAATATCTTGCATATACTAACAGCATATGTGGAACCTTACATTAAGGAATGACATCCACCAGAGTTGTCGTTCATTAAACTCACTTTAAAGGAAAGACAAATGTCTGTCGTTCATGACATCGTCCTATATAATGGTCTTTGGTAAGACCATGGACTTATTCCGTGGTAAGACGTGTTTCCCACCCTGGCCTGTGGTTGACAGCACAGGCCCTGAGAATCGTTACCGATTTTTACCGATTTAAGTCGATCTAAACCCCTAAAACATGTTAAATTACTCAGTACACCTTAGTTTATGTCCAAATATAGCTGTAACAAATCAGCTGTAACAAATATAGCTGTAACAAATTCTCAATTCCCTGTGGTTGACAGAAGACATGATGACTGGTTCCACACCCGGTGCAGGAATCTTCTAGGAACTATACAGGTTCTCTGGGTCTCCGGTTTATATTTTGACCATCTTAGGCCTATACCCATATATTTCCTCAGTTCCTG
This sequence comes from Mizuhopecten yessoensis, assembly GCF_002113885.1. Classification (NCBI taxonomy): domain Eukaryota; kingdom Metazoa; phylum Mollusca; class Bivalvia; order Pectinida; family Pectinidae; genus Mizuhopecten; species Mizuhopecten yessoensis. The sequence goes on from NW_018406397.1 coordinate 2,025,237, forward strand.
GCGTGTTGTTGTCTACTGTATTCAGTTAATTTGAGCACCGATTTGTCCTTGCGTACGTATTGACGCAGACCTGTTCCCACAAGTTATTGTGTTCCGATCCGTGTACTCCGAGACGTATGTGTGGCTCTATACGTCTCTGGTTTAATTTGGGAAAATGTGAATAGATTAGGTCCTACCATAGAATTGTAATATATAGACAAGTTTGAATCAAGGAAATGTGATAGTTGTCTACTTTTAAGACATGATAAAAAGACAATTAATTTCTAAAATGTGAAGAGTTTGCGACAACTTAAAGCAAATCTTATATCTAGTATTTTTCAGAAAGTTTGAGATTAAAAAGAAGATTCAAACTGATATGTGTTTCTCAGAAACCACCTTCTGAATTATTCTTGTACACACATAAGAGAGGGTGCTTGTCAAATATCTAAACAGGATATACTATAAATAATGCTTATATTACACTCAAGACCATTTTTAATTAAGGTTATTAGTGTATTTGCATTTTAGTTGAATATCCCAAAAGAGCCCCGGTCATGATTTAGAACGGTCATGATTTAGAACATCGGCTTACAACAATAATAATATCGAGTCTCACGCCCTGTAACACGCATCGCTAATATAAGTCCCCAACATGGCGAATTCCTAGCCTAGGAATAACATATAATTTGACAATTTATGTATTTCCTAGTTACCTAGAGCTACATTTCATGCGAGGATCAAGGCTGTTGTGTCTGTTGGAGGCGGGTTAGGGGCAAAATTATGAGCCTTGACTGACATCACGGACTTATGGTTCTCGTGGTTCATGGTGGTCGACGGCTTTGTAAGCATATTTTGGAGTATTATAAAGCATCTAATCTGAAATTAATAGTTGGTTTAATGGTCTATTGACTTCGATGCATGAGCTTCATCGTCACGTTGTCTAACGTTACATTCGGTCGACGTGAGGAAATAAGTGGTCTATCTTCCCTCTGGGTAAGCTATATGGACTGGTTCTGAAAAGCCGTATATCTCATTCGGATCCGATGCACCGCACCTCAGCTATATAGCACTTTAGATCTGTTCGTTGTCCTTGTTTACCTGCGTGTGTCACTGATATCCATAATTAGCTGTAACCTTTACATACAGTGGAATATTTATGCAAGTCATTTATCACGTGGCAGCGACCGTGCCCTACCCGATTATGACGTCACAAGCTGACTAGTATATATATCCGCGGCTGAAGAAACACGCCATATTGATAACATTTGTCTTGCGACGTCAGTGAACGTACGGGCAAATTTATCCTCCGTATTTTTAACATTTCATTAACAACAAAGAATAACATCGTTGTTTACCTGACATCTGAAGAACAAAATGGCACAGACACAACCTCGCCAGAACTTCAATGTGGAGACCGAAGCTGGAATCAACCGCCAGATCAACATGGAGTTGTACGCCAGCTACTGTTACCAGTCTATGGTGAGTAAACTTCAAGTGTATTCTCATTTTTAACTGCAATGCAATAATCAAAATGTATAAGTTAAGTTTTCGATGCATGTCACGATTGTATACATACAGTAGATCTACTCGTATCCAACGATTTACTTTGGTGACCTTGCATTTGTTTACAAGATACATATTCTAAGGGGCCCACGGAGGGATATTTGTGAAGGTTTATTGTCCACAAATTTGAGTTGTCTCCCTTTACACATGACTAACAGTAGCTATTGTAGTGTGTGACAAGGTAGGGCATAGAAACCAAATAAAGAATACTGTCAGTTTGAGTGCAAGATATTGGTTCCCAGTATATGGCAATTTCTTCAACCGTTGTTGATGACTTTGACTAAGTAAACGAATTTGAATATTATTAAACATTTAACTGTTTTTATTTTCAGTCGTTTTACTTCGACCGTGATGATGTTGCTCTCCCTGGCTTTGCAAAATACTTCAAGAAGGCCACAGATGAGGAACGTGAACATGCTGAGAAGTTCATGAAGTACCAGAACAAGAGGGGAGGCAGGGTTGTCCTTCAGGATATCAAGGTAAATTTAACAGGCACATTTTCAAATCTGAAATTTTTGAAATGAAAGTAGCAGTGGAATGATGGGATTTTACAAATAATCGTTCAATATTCATGGTAAACACATAACACGCTTTCAAATTGTAAAATATTATAAAAAAAACTATTTTATTTATATGGTTTATTTACCTCCAACAGAAGCCCGACAAGGATGAGTGGGGAAGTGCCCTGGAGGCCATGCAGGTTGCACTGGCTCTGGAGAAGAACGTAAACCAATCTCTCCTGGACCTCCACGCTGTTGGGGACAAACATGGTGATTCTCAGGTGTGTAATTCTTCAAACGAAATTACGCTAAATATTGAAAATCATCAAATATTTCTCAAAAGAGGTTCAGAAAACTACATTATCTTTGCTCAATGCAACGACATTTCTATGTTGATAAAGATAATATTATTTCGTAGAAAAAATTGAAATCATGTTTTTGTTGTTTGGTCACCATTCAATATTTTATTGTTGTTTTATTTTTTCTCTCCAGTTCATGGACTTCCTTGAGGGCGAGTATCTGGAGGAACAGGTGAACGCCATCAAGGAGATCTCGGACCACATCACCAACCTTAAACGTGTGGGACCTGGTCTTGGGGAGTACTTGTACGACAAGGAGTCCATCAATGAATCCTAAACCCGAGACGCTCCGCGTGGAAGCTTCTTGCAGTGTTGAACATTTTGCCCAGAATGTGTTGCCTACTAAAATACCTTATAAACACTCTGTTACATGTGAATAACATTCCTGGAAGAACTTTTTTGAAAGATTAATGCCAAAAACATTATAAAAAGAAATCATGGGCACAAGAAAGAAAAGAGATGAAAATAATAAAAAAAAAAATGTAAAATTTTAATCTTTTGTTAATGTTTTTGTTTTCTGTTTGAAAGACTTGAGTGAATGCCTGGGATGAATCTCAAAAAAAGAAATAGTAGTGGTAGTTGGATAAGAACTTTAAAAAAAAGAAGAAAAATAATAGAGAGCATTTAAACGGCAAAATGGGCCCAGGTCATTTGTATTGAAAGGTGGTCAGTATGGGCAGAGTCCATTTTCAGAATTGTCCCTCATTGACTGAAGTCTTGTTTGTAATAATTTGATAGATATGGCTTTATCACAAGAATTAAGTCTGCAGTGCAGATTTCAGTACATTTCGTATGAGTGTTATTTGGTAGTTGAAATCTGTATCCATGCAGTTATTTGGTAGTTGTAATCTGTATCCAGTTACTTAGTAGTTGTAATCTGTATCCAGTTACTTAGTAGTTGTAATCTGTATCCTGGGCCCACTTGTATAAAACATCTCAAAGTTGAGCAAAATCTCAAGCAATGTATTGCGTATGGGAAATCTCGAAGAGTTGAGATGTTTTATACAAGTGGGCCCAGTTACTTAGTAGTTGTAATCTGTATCCATACTGTAGAGAATTGTTTAGTGAACCACTTAGTCTATGAAAACGCTTGCTTCAACACCTGGCCACAGCAAAGATGAACATTTTTAGCCTCTCGACCGATTCCAGCCTTCAGTTTCAGGGTTATGCAAACTTTCCCATAGCAAGTAATGAAAATCCATGTATTAAGAACTAATTTCCATCGAAGATTTACATGATATATCAAAGTGCTATTTGTGTTTGATTTTACATACTGACAAGATCTCAAGTAGTCTTTAAGAAACTAGTTTGGACAAACGCAGTGAAACCCGTAGATCTTATTTCTGGGATATTGAAATATTCTAAAGTGGAAAACTATATGTCGGGGTAGTAGAATTTTCAAAGTATGCCTTACACTTTGTATATATTTGCAATGCGTTTAGAAAAAGTTGTTCTGATCCAAGACTTTTATGGTCTCAATTCATGCTCATTGTTTTTCCCCACACTTGACTGTTTAGAGTGTTAAGACCACAGGAATTAGATAATAAAAAAGCATTTTGCATGGTTAACAAAGTTTTGTGATCCAAGCCAATGGAATGGAAGGTCCAAACGAAAGCATACCATATAAATGTTACATATGCATACAGTCGAAACAGGTAAGTTGTCAGCTGTATTTTTGCTGGAGAAGGAGACAATTCTACAAGTTGTATAACAAATGGAAAGTATTTAATTTTCTAGAAATATTGGTACAGAAACAAAATAATCATGCTTCTTCTCGTGATAAATAAATAAATGCATTACTTTTTCCAGGGCATATCGGAAAGAAAGCACGAAAAAAAATACCAAAATATTTAAATAATTAAAATGGGCATTATTTTACTTATCTGCAACCAAGGTTGTGTCAGTGTGACAATAACAATATTCTGGTAACCAATCAATGTTTAGATGAAGTTCCTCAACAACTTTCCTCGGCTAAGAATTTTAGCTCCAGTAAAGAATTTGAAATTGTACAAATGGTGGGGCTGAGCCAAAAGTGGGCAATTTGGCTATATTTCTACAAACGACTTCTTCTGTAGAACTATGCACTGGATATCGATAATATTTATTCAAAAACATTCATGGGAGGCAGGGATTCAAAATTGTACAAATGGTGTGGCTGATCCCCCAGGGGGCTGAGGGGCGGGGCCAAAAAGGGTTATTTGGCTAGATTGCTTTAAGCGTCTTCTCTGGAACTAAGAGATGGATATCAACTATATTTGACTGGAAGCATACCTAGATGGTGGAGATTCAAAATTGTACAAATGGTGGGGCTGAGGGGCAGGGCCAAAGGGGGGCAATTTGGCTATCGCTATAAACGACTTCTTCTGTAGAACTATGCCATGGATATCGATCATATATGGTCGGAAGTATTCATGGGAGGCAGGGATTCAAAATTGTACAAATGGTGGGGCTGACCCCCCAGGCTAAGGGGTGGGGCCAAAAAAACTTTATCACATGGAAATAGTTGAGATCCCCTCCCCAAAACTATATATACAATTGTTGGGCATAAAGGGATGAATGCAGTCATGATATTAGAATTGACCCCAAGGTCTGCCCCACCCNCTTTATCACATGGAAATAGTTGAGATCCCCACCCCAAAACTATATATATACAATTGTTGGGCATAAAGAGACAAATGCAGTCATGATATAAGAATTGATCCCAAGGTCTGCCCCACCCTTGCAGACTTAACCCCTGGGTCATAACTTTGAAACGGTTGAGATCCCCACCCATAAACTATATATGCAAATGCTTATCAATCGCTGATATTCTGCCTGTATATGTATTTTAGTCCACTTTTAAGATTACAAGTGTGAGATTAATACCAGGTGAGCGATTCAGGCCCATTGGCCGTTCGAGGACGTGCCAGGTTTTGGTGGTGGAGGAAAGTCGTAGTTCCCGGAGAAAAACCACCAACCTAGTGGTGGAGGGCTAGTGGAAGCAGAATGTCAGACGCCTTAACCACTTGGCCACCGCAGCCCCTGATTTTGAAAAGGAACAAAAATAACAAGGAGGCATACAAAATTGAAATATAGTTTTATTATAAACAAATTTTAACAAAGTGATTATTGCTTTGGTGTTTTAAGTATCGGTGATCACTGAAAACACCATAAACTACTATAAGTATGAGATGATAAGCCGATGATGCTAAAGTATGTAGGATGAAGGTATTCCTAATATTACAAAATAAGTTAAAGTACACTCATGAAAGACGAAGAGTTTTTAAAATCTAAAAATACTCTGCGAAAATAGCTATCATTTTCTCAAGAATTACACTCATCTATCACAAGTAAGGATAACTATATTTAAGGATACAAAAGATATAGCACTATGGGGGAAAATATAGGAGAAACTAGGCACAGAATTGAAACTCTAGTCATTAAATACTACAGGGTAATCTATACTAATACTTCGTCTCTATAACATCAAAGAGTAACTACAGATGTGTTTTTGTTCTCATGTCTCCCCTTACAGGCACATGCATGTTTGCTTTGCACTTATTTGACCTAGAAGGTCACCAAATGGAAGCAGGTACACATTTAGTTTCAAAAAGGAAATTCTTAACAAGTTAAAATGTGCTTCCCATACACTTATCTGCCTTATGAACTAGTGGTAAAGGTCATAGTGACCATACATGTAAGATTTCTTCAAGATACGTTTAACACTTCAAAATAAATCATGGTCAGGAAAAAAAATCATGAAAAAATTCCACTTAATTAGACCTTTGAACTGAAAGTCATGGTAACCCATAGTTACTTAGATAATTAGGCAGTTGTGCATTACACACCTGTGAATGATGCAGGTGTATTTCAATTTTTATCAAGGTACCTTGATGATTTTAAAAAAATTGCCCAGGGAATATGTGATCAGAAGAACTTGCATTTCTGACCTTCTTTCATTTAAAGAGGAGACATAACAACTATGAATCAGGAAGAATTGTGGTCCACACAAATCAAATAAATACTTGGATGCTCTATATCAAGCTAGAATAAAAACAACTTTTAAACATTCACAAATTCTAAGTTTGTAGATAAAAATGGATTTAGTATCATTTATCTAGATGAAAAATAACAGAACATGAAATATCAGGAATGAAAAACTACAAAATCTGGAAATTCAGATGTGACCTTTGTGTTAGTTTGTTTCTGTGTAAATAAACCTAAAGAAAAGTGACTGAAGGAACAAAAACAAATTTCTGACTTATAATATAAAATATGTTTATATTTTGTGAACAAATATGACAGATTTCTCTGACTTTATTAGTTTCATTTTTGCAAAAATTAGTGTTGACTAAGCAGTATCTTTATGGAATGGAGTTAAGTAATAACAGTTGCCTACAACCTGACAAAAAGTAACATCTGTTCAACATAGACATACAGACAGAAATATCTAAGTGTAAAATCTAATCCAAACAAATAACATCTGAATAAAGTACAATGGCTATTAAAATGACAACTTGTTATTAAGTACACTGATTTGTATTTCATTGCACAAGTTGAAAAAATATGTAAATTGAAAAATTGAATCTTCTAGAATAAATAAATAAGAAATAACACCAACATATGTACCAATCATATCATTTCTGTGTAAATACTGATTTTCATAATTCTTTAGAACACATCTAGCACTAAATCTGTGATATATTGCACAATTATTACACATAAATACAGATTATAATATAAAAAAGTTTCCAAGAAATCCAAATTCCAGTTTAAAAAAAATCCAAATAGTCAAATTATGTTTTAGTTTCCTTTCTTAAATCTTGGATGCTATTATCTCAGCTTTTAAAAAATCGCTTTTAATAGTCAATTCCTTTTTTTTTTTTAAATTTCCCATCCCATAATGTTCACATATAAGATTCAAACTAAATTTGACATAATGATCTTATCCTCTAATGCCAAATAGTGCAGTTGACTATTAAATGTGCCAGATGTCCTAAGGGAGGTTACTCTTTGTGACAGGAGTCCAGATAATTTCATTTCTTTTGCAACATCATCTTGTGAACTTGAAAACATGAAATAATATCAAATGATATGTAAAATGCACTGCACTGCAATGTTTCATCTTCACATATAACTTGTGATTTCGGCCATAAACAGATTGCAAACAATGTTAAAGTCACGTAACTGTTTTCATTGCATCATATATATATTCACTTTCCAAATTGCATTGAATTCATCACTTCATATTTCAATAGTCACAAATAAAAAACATATGATGTTAAAAATATTAAATCACATATATATTTAGAATTAACTTAAATTGGTAACTCTAATACTGAAAAGAATATTGGGAAGGTAGATGATGGTTGATTAGTGTCAGTGCTTCATTGTCTATCTTATCCTGCAAATGGAAATAAAACCAAGATTTATGGAATAACCGTACAAACACATTGCAATAACAGAAACAACAACAATAAACTTCAACCATAGGATAAATCAGGACATTATTGATAAAAATGAAACAGGAATGAAATGACCCAAGCCAGTATGACTTGGTATAGATGAATGCTAAAAAGTCTGTTAGTAAGATAAAAAAAAAAAAGTTTCATTTAATAACAAAACATGAGTTACAATCTTATCATGAATTTAAAGTTGATAGGTAAACAACATTTCATAATGTGAAGAATTCTGCATCACAAATAAGGCAATCAAATGAAAGAGAATGAGAAAAAAGGATAAAGCAGTATACATTTTAAAAAGTTCAGTTTCTGTGGCCTTCTACCAATGACCCCAAAACACTGGACAATGAGAAAATTAGAATTACCTTACATATGACCAATGTCAAATTGAAAGATGTCAAGCAGAGGTATGTGGAAACTGTTAGTTTTGCTAATAGCTTTCAGATGCTCTCAGACAACATAAAAATACTTCTAATGCATTAATTCAGACTTGATAATAACAAAAGAATTGGACTTTTGTGACTTTTCATTTATGGATGACCTGATCTGATGGTTGTAATTGTTTTCTTTTCAAACAACAAAACATGCAAAAACTGTCTTTTAATTGACATGCATGCATGATTCAATCCTATTTGTTTTAATATTGAAATTTATTTGATGAACCTTTTTAGCATAGAAGGTTTAATGGGGGGTTTTTCTAAATATTTATCACAAAAGAAAAGGAAATATAATATCCTTGTGTTAAGTTGATCCAGATTTGTTCTGACATTTTTGCAAAGTCAAGACTAATGAATTTTCCAGATAAATGAAAAAACGTTAATTGAAACTGAATGAAGTATCCTAAAAGCAACTTTTCTCTACTAACAACATTCCATACATAGGTATCTACCGGTACTGCATTCTTCTTCACTAACAAACAATAATAACAAGAGGAAAACTATTATAAGTTAACGAAATGTAATATACAGGAACTAATTACTTATTATCAAACCATCCTGTTAATTTTCTCATAATTAGATAACATACTCTTCACTTCGTCTTTCAAAAAAATACCAGTTTTCACATTTGTAAATTAAATCAATACAAGATGTAAGAATTCACAATTGACAAATACCATAAACAACCCATAAATAACATTACATTACATGCAATAAATTGGTCAATCACAGCTGATCAAATTTAATGCTCAAAGTAAGAACAGATGGAATTTCATTTTAATATTCTTTATTAATTTGCAGAAATTAAAAAAAAAAATATCTCATCCTTTATGTTCTATTATTTATTTTCCAAGGTATTTATTTTACCATAAACTATGAAAAAAACTCCTTTTCATAAAATGTGAACTATTTTGTTTTATTTCTAGAATGGTACCATCTAATAGTAAAATGATTCCATTATTTCATATATGAATTACTGGTATGTCTTACCTATACTAATATCAATGGATATCGTATTTTTGTAAGTTATAAAACTACACTCCAAATCAATCCATACATTGTCAGACTAGTTGATAACTAGAACTCATAAAAATTAAAATCTGAATGCACTGTGATGAAAGAAGTGAGACTTCAAATATATTTGGAATTAACCAAAAATCAGAATTAATATTTTTTAAATGTTTACAATTACAAGTCCTTGTTGTCTACAAAGTGTAATCAGTTTACATTAATCAATGTTTGGACTTTTAAATGTTTTTATTTTATGAACATCAAACATTCTACTGTACATAATATGCTAGGTCATAAATGGTTAACTCTTTATTCACATTATAAATCAAAATTACTTTTTTTTAAACTTAACAAAAAATAAATAGGAATTAACAAGGATATGGCATCTTCTTTAGCCAAGTGTTCACTTCGTATACACTTCACTTACACTTGGCTAGCAAAGATGAAGATATGGGGGTGCTAAGATGGAATAACTGTACATCAGATCTACAATTATTACCATGATATGCAGCTTGTAAAACAAAAAGTGATCATAAATTAAAACACAAAATCCATGATTTAACTGCAAAATACCTAAACAAAGAACTACCATGGAGGAAAAATCAAACTTCTACTCTTAATCGTAACATATATTATGAGATGCAAAATCAATATATATAGCACCAAAAAATTCATACATCAGTTTCCTCTAATGGTAAATCAAAGACTTCGTCCGAGTGTGATGAAGACAGGCGCCGGTCCGAGTCGTCCTCCAGGGAATTAGTACTGGCTTGTGTCCCTTCTGAAGTGATTGGATTAGCTCCCTTCAGAAGCAGGCGAGATCTATGTGAGTTTGTAGTTTGTTGTGACTCTTGAGAAGTGGCATCTCCTTGAAAAACTTCCATACTGTCTTGTAGGTGAGCAATGTCCCTCTGTTCCGTGGAACGTTTCATAACGTACCTTGCAGAGAGATGCAGTAACTGAGATTCTGACTGAGAGCACTTGATGATTGAATCTTCCTCTTGAGGTGAATGCACATCTGACAAGGAATGATTCATGCACTCCGTACAGATACCTTCTGTGTTAACGTTACATGTGGGCGGATGATAGGCCCCACTCCCGTGGGGGTAACCTATTCCTCCCGCAGAGTAATACACATTGGGATTGCCGTACTCGTACTGGTTTCCGTCGACCGGGGAATGTCGGTTGTATACTTTGTTCTGGAACTCGTGTGAACCATTGCCAACAATATCACAATTGTCCTGGTCTGTACTATCACAAAGCAATGGCACTAGTGAATCATTAACACGTTTTGTAGATTTATCAGATTCGTGTCGAATTTTTGGGGGACTTTCAATCACAACATCTGTCTTAATATGCAAACAATTTCCAATCTGTGGTGTTTTGCTCACCTGGCCGTTGAGATGTATAGGTTCTGTAATAGGTGGGAAGTCTCCCACTTTGTTTTTACTCACTGGCGATTGTTGGATGGTCTCCAGAACCTGAGGAATTATGATGGAGCGTCGTTTATTGTCCTTGTTCAAGCTGCCAATTCGACTCAAAGCACTTCCGACACTTGATATTTCTGACAAAGTTTCTGGACTGGCTAGTGGTGCAGTGATGGTGTCTGTTCCCAGGTCTAGATATAGCTCTTGTTTGCCAGGATCACCGGGATGCAGAAAATCTTTATCCAATAGGAACCGGTGTTCTTCTGCAGCATGGTCCCAGGAGAAAAGAGGGGGCAATGATTGATGATGTGGCTTATATAATGGTAACTGATTACACACTGGGGCTGTTTTACCTATAGTGAAGTCCTCCTGTATGATCAGTTTGTGATTAGAATTCTCAGATTCCACTGATGGCGAGCGTTTTTGAAGAAAGGCCTTTCTTTCTGCCTCAGTTAATGTCCGGTTAGGTTTCGGAGGTGCCACATTCACCAGAACCTTCAATAAAAAGAGGAAATTGATCAAAAGTCCTCAGGATACTGGCAACAATTCTTTCAGCATGCTTATCATATAAACCTTGAGTTGCTGATGAAAGTTGAGTATGGACTGTGTGGATGAGTTAAGTAATCACTTTAAACCTACAGTATTAGTATAGTCTATATGTTATCTAAATTGTTTTAACAAATCCATCTCAAATTCAGATTCTTTTTCATATGTGAAATCTTACAATGATCATAAAATATGTTCAATATATCCTATATAGTATGCATATGAATTTCACCGATAGTGTCCAACAATCAACATAGTTACATTCACTTTTTATAAATGTAGACAGTAGTGTAAGCTACTTTGGAAATGCAATTTGAAAGTACCGAAGCAATCCTCAATGGGTCAGCCAAGGTAATACAGTATATAACTTTTTATTTAAGAAAAGACAATTTATTAACAATAGGCCCAAGGATGTTGCATCACTCATCTGGCTATTTTGGACATTGAGTTGAAACTGCCCAGTAGTTTGGAAAGAGAGACCCCAAATTTGACCTCTTTTTAACCAGCCACCAGAATTGTCAGTCCTTTTCATGTACAAAATTTAATCCCTGTGATCTAAGTATTCAAGCATCATTTTTTTTTTGATTAATTAATTTGGGAAGCAATGTAATTTAAAGCAGAACTAGGGACAGACAACAGACGGCAGATGAAACACCATCACATATACCAGGGGATATCCCCCTGATACTTTCAACCAGGTGAGTTAAAAGTCAACATAGTATGACAAAAGGGACAATTCTTAACAAATGTGACAATGCAGAAATTGATTTTCAAAAATGAACTGTTACTTATTTGCTGGTCATTTTCATTATTATATTGTTAAAATTGTATATTTTTTGTGGCAACCTTCAAACCCTTTCAACAGTTTGATGGGATTTATGTTTGCCTATCAGGCTAAAAACAAATTTCACAGGCCTACCTTCTCCAAGGCATCCATAACATTGTCAGGCATGTGATCGTTTATCATGGTGGGGGACACAATGACTTCATCAAAGCTGGTGTTGTGTGCCCATACGGCCTGGAACACTGGCTCCCCGGATCCACATAGACGCTTTCTGTAAGTATATACAATCTGTCACAAATTTTTCCAACTTATATTAATCACTCTTGTTGGCTTGAATCAATGCATGCAGAGAGTCTTAATGACGAAGAAAACCAAAGAACCCAGGAATGCAGAAAGGTATTCGGAAGTACTACACCATCACGTGACTTTTAGGTCACTGTGACCTATATATTCCACTTCACTGCGTTTGGTTACACTTTGCATTTAGCTCCATTGCTGTAGTTTTACTTTGTGAACAGCTTTATTTCTCCGATACCAGCAGTTCTATCATCATCAGAGTTTATAGGCAGATACTTCATGAGGAATGTTTCACCATTTATTAAATACAGATTCCTGTGGCCTATATTTTACATGTCACTAACTTTGTTGAGACTCCATTTTCATCCAAGCAAGGGGGGGGGGGCATAATTATGTATGTGTGACAAATATTTTTTTAGTTTTAATATATTTCTTAACAAAAATATTTTCACTGGAATCTAAAACCTTCAATACTTCCTTTCTATTGATGATATCATTCAAGGAAAATATGATGTAAAAATTTGAGAATATTTCCATATTATTTTATATTAATATGTTATTCAATATAAACTTAAACACACAGCAGTCTTCATATACAGTGTATTAATGAATTGTAGTAATTTCTATATAAATATAGCATTACTTATACAACGAAACTGTTGATGAGGAGACTGCCCTGACTATCACAATCTAATGTTCTCTCACTTTTTTCCACGTGGGTGACTCCTGACGACGTGAATGATCTTGCCGGGTGGGTAGAGGGGGCGGTGTGTGGACAGGCCAATCTGGGAGTCGAGGGGATGGGCGGTGTTGTCACGCTCTACCTCCATCTGAATGTCATCTAAAGTCAGCTTCTCTGCATCTTCTGACCCACAACATAACCCTCGTGCTATTATCTTCCACTGAAATAGAGCACAGTGAATCATTGATAGCCAATCTTGTATCAATTAAGTAGATCATTTTGTGGTATTTTCTGTAGTCACTTTTTTCTTTTCAATCTTACCTATGATAGGTTACCCATGTTATTTCTGTAATAAGTAGAATTTGTCACATGTGTATTACTTTCACTGATTCTGCCATATCATAGTATGTAGTGATATGGTCAATTCATCATGGCGACATCACAATCTTGATTTGGTGAGATATCACTGTAATGATTAAGTGATATCACTATGATAAACTAAATTTACTTGGCCACTTGTTTTATAAGTAAGAGGGAGACTCAACACAAGGCCAATATACCTTTGAAACAACCAAAGGTGATAATTTAGAGAGGTTAATAATTTGGTTTACAGTACCCTTAATCATTTGAATAGACCAATTTGACTTAATTTCACCTCCTTTATACATCTATTTTGACCTGTAAGAGAGAACGAGGTGCTGCTGTAATTAAATTACAGAACAACAAATAGAAATCTAAAGACAACTGTTGAACTGCCTTCATCATACTTGAGTAAAATTTACATGATCACATTTTCATGAATATTGAAGTTAACAAAATTTCAAGACTCAATTAACTATAAATCTGATAGCCAACACATTATTTTTTCCGAATCAGTCAAGAAAAAAATCTGTCTCTCAGGCTTATTTTGATTAAAATAATGTCCTCTGACATTTATAATTGAGATTTGTTATCATTCATTCTCACCTTAGGCTGTGTACTATTTTTTATTACATTAATTAAATCTGTTCTCAAAACTTCCAACTGGGAAAGACCAATTCTGAAATAGAATTTAACATGAAAATCAATATCGTATTAATGTCATCATTATTGCGTTTTAAGGCTCTGTTTTACATAATAACTGTGACAAAAATATATTTTATTTAATCCATAATGATTATGAATCTTTAAATTTTTCATGAAAACTTTCACATCTGTGCTTTAAACAGCAACAGATTTTTGCCCACTGTTTTTAGTGTTTGAATAAGTAATTTTCAATATGAAAAAACCCACCTACTAAACAGAACTTGGCTAACCACTACTTGATATTCAGGCAGGTAGTTTAAAGATTGCTAGGGTACCCAATGAGTGCACATGTCTTTTTATTTTAATGTCACACTGAACATATACTACACATTTATGGCCTGTCAGTAGAAAAAGTAAATATATGGTCTATAGTTGGATACATATAACACTTTTACAGCCTGTCAGTGTTGAAGGTTCATCCATGGCCTAACGGTAATATAACTTATAGAAGATTAACATGCGAGATAGAGCCAACATCAATGTTGAGTAGGTTGGTTGAGTAGGCGGGGTACTTCGCTGTGAGTGTGGATACCGAAAGGTATGCAGGGCGATTGAATAAAAAGTTGCATATAAATCCAGGTAGGTTTCAATCACAACACGCTCAAGCGTTACCAATGCGTGGGTTTTTATTACGGTCAACTAGTTTCGACTCTATGTGCGAGTCTTCATCAGGACATTTTTTCAAGATATTTCAGCCCCTGAAGTACTAAAAATGGGGTGCAGTTTTACATTGTTAGTTATTACATGACGTCATCAATAGATAGATAATACACAATAGTGAAGGTCGGGTAAGCCCTTCTTAGATGTTTTAACTTTATAGATATGCTGTGATTATTAAAAATGTCTTTCTCTGAAATTCAAACTTATTGTTCACATGTAGTTTTATATATATTAATGTGCTACGGTATTTCTGTAGATGATTTTATGATATTTATGAATACAATAAACAAATAAACATGCATAATATTATAGTGTTTTTGTTATATATTCGTAGAGTGTTTGTTTGATTAATTTAGTTCATCCTGGCGCCATGTGCCGCTTGACAGTGAAATATTTGTTGGCTGTTTTTCTCTTCTGCCCTCACTTGAAGTGTCTGACGATGAAGTGGTTGTCACTTATCATCAGGTCTTCTTTGAGAGTGTCCATTGTTTCCTCCATGATTGGTCTGATTGTAGATGCCGGTCCCGAAGTTGTTATTCCAGTGTCCGGTCGTACTCTGAATTTTACATTGTCTAATTGTTTTTGGTTAAGGCTTCCGCCGGTTTGTGCCATTTATTGGGCACCGCGGCTAAGTCCTTAGTTGTTTCCTCCTTCACTTCTGGTTCGATTTTATGTAAGGGGTGTTCATTCTGTTGGTGGCGTTTATAATGTTCTCTCCTGCCGTATGCCCGTTTGCAAATTTTGCAAACATAACTTGTCTGCTTTCCTCTGCCTTGTCTGAGATTGACATGTCGGCGCAGGCTCCATAGTGCACCGAACGTGCTCCCACACAGAATGCACGGGAGCCGTAATTTAGGTCTCAGAGCTTTTAGTTTCTTTATGGCTTTATTGTTGGCTGCTGGCTTCGCTATAATAGTTGAGTTCTTTGCTTTTGTAGTTTTTCGTATTTGCCATTATTTCTTTTATTTTAGGTGATGATGTTCATTCCCCACGGTCGTTGTGTTTTCAAGATATGAATCCACACTTCTTCCGTTCTTAGCCGGTTGTTGATGTTATGTATACCTGACACAATGCCTGTAACCATAACGTCATCAGCATTGTGTCCAGGTGCATTGAAATGTGCCGCGACTGGCTTGCGCTCATCTTGGCGCGCAGTGTCGTAGAGGTGATTTCTGGAACTGGTGTTTATTGTGTTGGACGTTTGACCTACGTATTGTAGTTGGCATTTCTTGCAGTTTATGACATATACCGCATTAATGCTCTGACAGTTTATGCTGTTTTTAATTTTGTGTGTTTGTTTGGTGGTGTGGCTAGTGAACGTGTCACATACGTTCATGTGTTTGCAGATTCTGCAGTTTTTTCCACATGGCCGGCTGGCAGATAGTCACTAGTGAAGTCACTGCGTACCAGATAGTTTCTGATTGATTTAGATTTGGTATAGGCTACTAACATTCTTGAGGTTAAGATTTTCTTTGTTTCCGGGTTGTACTTAAGTATGTGTTCATTGTTTCTTATGATCTGCCCTAGGTTTGGGTTGTTTGGGTTAAATGGGAGAACGAAAGGAGTGACTTCGTTCACCTGTTTTTGGTCTTAGATTTCTAATAAACTGATTCTTGTGGTGTTTCTTGCTTTCTCGATAGCTTTATTGATAAGTAAAGGTGGGTAACCCCTATTAAGGAAACGTTCGCGGAGTAGGTGGCATTCTAGTTCGAAGTCTGTGTCTGCGCTACATATTTTTCTGATACGTAATGCCTGGGAGTACGGGATGTTTTCTTTCTGGTGTTTAGGGTGGCTACTTTGAAAGTGCAGATGTTGGAAAGCATTAGTGGGTTTATTGTGGATACGGCTACCTAGTGTCCCATCCTCGTTAAAAAATACAGTGGTGTCGAGGAAGTCCACTGACACTTTACTGATTTCCGACGTAAATTTGATGGTGGCGTGACCTGAGTTTAAGGCTTCTAAAAAGGAGGTAAGGTCCTCTCGGGTGTGTGGCCAAACGAAAAATATGTCATCTATATATCTCCACCAGACCAGTGGGATGTGTTTCTGGGTGTTTCTGGGCAAACGTTGCAAACGGGCATACGGCAGGAGAGAACATTATAAACGCCACCAACAGAATGAACACCCCTTATATAAAATCGAACCAGAACTGAGGGAAGAAACAACTACAGACTTAGCCGCGGTGCCCAATAAATGGCACAAACCGGCGGAAGCCTTAACCAAAAAAAAATTAGACAATGTAAAATTCAGAGTACGACCGGACACCGGAATAACAACTTCGGGACCGGCATCTACAATCAGACCAATCATGGAGGAAACAATGGACACTCTCAAAGAAGACCTGATGATAAGTGACAACCACTTCATCGTCAGACACTTCAAGTGAGGGCAGAAGAGAAAAACAGCCAACAAATATTTCACTGTCAAGCGGCACATGGCGCCAGGATGAACTAAATTAATCAAACAAACACTCTACGAATATATAACAAAAACACTATAATATTATGCATGTTTATTTGTTTATTGTATTCATAAATATCATAAAATCATCTACAGAAATACCGTAGCACGTTAATATATATAAAACTACATGTGAACAATAAGTTTGAATTTCAGAGAAAGACATTTTTAATAATCACAGCATATCTATAAAGTTAGAACCTCTAAGAAGGGCTTACCCGACCTTCACTATTGTGTATTATCTATCTATTGATGACGTCATGTAATAACTAACAATGTAAAACTGCACCCAATTTTTAGTACTTCAGGGGCTGAAATATCTTGAAAAAATGTCCTGATGAAGACTCGCACATAGAGTCGAAACTAGTTGACCGTAATAAAAACCCACGCATTGGTAACGCTTGAGCGTGTTGTGATTGAAACCTACCTGGATTTATATGCAACTTATATAAGAGTAGTGAAATTGGTGAAAGTTTGAAGTAAAGGAAGAAAAAGGAAGATAGAATAAGGAGATAATGACATACTGTATATTTACATCAAATTTCCACCAAATTTTGGATGAGATGACCGATTACTCAAACATAATTATTATGATGAACTGAAATGATAAATACGCCCAGCAAACCTAAGCCAAAGGAGATCTTAATGTGGGGCTTTACCCAAAAAAATAACACCACTTACCGAGGAACAACATCTTTTCCTACAACCACAGAAGTTATGAAGGATTTGGTTTCGTCGACACAAACATCACTGTAAAATATGAAATTACATATTACTACTGTACATATTCTGAATCAGTTAAAATCATTTTTGTTTTGTTTTCATGACTGATGTGTATGCCTGTGTTTTAAACTAACATTAACATCATATTCTGTTCTATGTGTACAAATAATTAAAATCCTTTTTTCTTTTTATTTAATGATCCAAAATTGTATGTGTACTCCTGTCATTCAAAATAACATTTACATTACATCTTCTTTCATTACCTATATGTACCTGGTATTTGTTTTGAATTGTAAAGGTGTAATATTTGCCACTATTTGGTACCTGAGCAGCCCCCCGGGAGGAGAGAAGGCGTAGCAATGGAGAGTAGGGTACTCTTGTCGCAGCAGTATGGCGAGGATGGAAGCTGTACCAGCTCCAAGGGAGTGACCAACCAATACTAAATCATACTTCTGTGTCCCCCTGTCCTGCAAAATCATTTAAAATAGTTACAAATTGGTGTATATATACAGAAGTCTCTGATATTCCTGTGCAAATCTGTCAATACCATTATACCATTAGTATATTTCATATCCCTTTAAAACAAAACTATTTATACAATTTGTGTAACCCAGTACATAGAAATATATCCTCTTCCCTTGTTAAAATACCAAAAGATAAATGAAAAAGATTTTTTTTTTTTTGTCAAAATGAACAAGAGTACTGCGGGGCGGAACAATATAGCCCGTCGAATGCCATATAGTGTTTTATCACATACCTGTTGAATCTTGTTATAGTAATACAAGCAATTTTCAGACCATGAAATACAACGTTCTGTATTGCACATGTGCAATACGGAATGCTGTATTTACCTACTAGCGGATCTTCTTTTTATGGGAATTCCCTTGTCATGGCGAACTGAAAAGTTCCCGGTATTTGCAAAAAGTATCAAAGTTCATAAAATCTTTGTATTGATCTCTACCAAATACGGAAGGTATGTGATAAAAGCAAGACCACACACTTGTGTTTTTCTAACGAATCAGAAAGCACTCATTCATTGCGCGGACGTATATATTTGTCTGCGCAATAAGAGAAAATTTCCGGACAAAAAATCAAATACTGAAATGAACAAAGGGCAAGAACTTTTGCAAAAATTGTTGAATCAAAATTCTTTTAAGGGAGACACAACTTCATATCATGATTATAATGTATACCAAGTTTCAAAGAGATCCGTTCAAAAATGTAGAAGGAGATTGCCAGACAAAGCAAGAGGCCCATGGGCCTGAATGGTCACCTGATATATTTATACAGAGAGTTGATTTTGTTTTTAACATGAACAGAAATATTATTCAAAGTGACAAAAAACAATAAAACCACCTTATTTAATAACTAGCACACAGATTTCAGACTAAAAAGTATTTGAAACTAGCACCTCTGATTCTAAACAAGGAAAATGAAGAAATTTTAGCACAGTGACTCCTTTGAGCCCCACCCTACAGCCCTTGGGGGTAGGGCTGGCTCAAAA